>NW_023644474.1:2500-5000 GCF_015228065.2 Penaeus monodon | reverse complement strand
GAGAGAGAGGGGAGGAGAAGTGAGGAGAGAGAGAGAGAGGGGGGGAAAAGAGAGAGAGAGGAAGAGAAAAGAAAGAGAGAGAGAGAGAAGAAGAAAAAAAAGAGGGGGAGGGGAAAGAAGAGAGAGAGAGGGAAAAGGGGAGAGAAGAAGGGAGGGGGGAAAGGGGGAAGGGGAAAAAGGGTGGAAGAAGGGGGAAGAGGGAGGGAAAAAGAGGAGAAAGGGGGAAAAAAAAGAGGGAGGAGAAAAAGGAAGGGGGAAAGGGAAAAGGAAGGGGGAGAGGGAGGGGAAGGGGAGAAGGGAGGGGAAAGGAAAAAGGAGAAGAAGAAAAAAGGGAAAGGGGGGAAGGGGGGAAAAGGAAGGGGAGGGAGGGAAAAGGGCTTTCTTTTTAAAGAAGACAAAATGGAAATCCAAGGGGCAAACCGGGTTGACACTTAAATTCCCCCGGGCACGAAAAGGGCCTTTCCCGCGCGGGCAAAGCCCCAAGGAAGGGGGAAAAAAAAAAAATGGGGGGGGGGAGGGGGGAAGGGGGGGGCGGGTTTCCCGGGGATGTTAAGGTTTTTTTTTTGATTGAAAAAAACCTTGGGTGGTAAAAAGGGGGGAGGGAGCTGGAAAAAAAAACCAGAAAGAAAAATTTTTTATTTTCCTTTTTAAAAGAAAAAGTTTATTTTAAAAAGAAAAAGGGCCCCCAAGGGGTAAAAAAATAAAAATTTAAAAAAGGGGAAAAATTATTTGCAACCCCATTGGGCCAAATTTTTAAAGGGGGGTGGCCTAAGGGGTTTTTGGGGGGTTTTGGGCCCTTTGAAATCCCCGCCAAAAAAATTTTTGGTAAAAAGCCAAAAAGATTATTATAATTTTTAATATTAAATATTTTTTTATTTTTTTTTATTATTTTGATTTTTATATATTATTATTTTAAAATTTTTTTGTTTTTTTTTTTTTATTATTTTATTTTTTTTATTTTATTATTAATTATTATTTATTATTTTTATTTTTACTAATTTTTTAATACTTACTACAAGGTCGAATTTGTACATGAAGAAGATACGCCTCGTCCGGTCGTTTACCGGCGGGTCGAAACTGGTTACCCCCGTCCTCTGTGAAGCCTTAAAACGCTGGTTTCCGGGGCCGCTGGTAACCCGCTTTTTCTTGCACCCCTTAGCGGGGAGTGTGGGCAGCGGAAAGGGTGTGTCTTTTTCGTTGGTCATTGGGTATTTGGGATCATTCCCTTTTTATTTAAATAAGATGCATATGCTGTTTAGCTGCTATCTTGAAAACCCGGTTTTGATAAAAATTAAAAAAAGTTTATCGAAATTTTGTAATGAAATACCATTTTTATTTATACTTTTGTTAAACTTTTTTGGCAGAATGAACAGCAAAGACAACTGGAAATATTTATATTTTTCTTTCAAACTAACAAATTTCCTCTTGGGGTGGTAAACCATCTCATCCTTGCCTTTACCTTTTATTTTCCTTGCCACCCCAACCAATCCCCCCTCCCATACATGAATTTTCCGCTTGTCCTTCTTCTTCACCTTTGCCTGGGGGGCCCATTTTCAGTTTTTTTCCGATTTTCCTCCGCATCCCTTTTCATAGACCTCTCTACAAGTTTCGTTCCTTCTGCCTATTCTCTAAACTCATTTACAATCCGTCATTTTTGCATATTCCCAGCCCAAATCGCAGGTTTTTAAATTGCGACCCCCCAGGCCCCCTATACAGTTTTACGACATGCTTATCTCGCTACACCTTTTTGAACTTTTTCCCCCCCTTCTCGGGCACCGCCATTATCAGACTCCCAGCACTCTTCTTTACCACGTTAACCTAGCCTCACTCCGTTCTTCAACGCTGCCACACTCTCCAATACTTTGAATAGTACTGATACACCTCCACTCTGTGTAAACGCACCGTCATGTCGCCTCCCACGCTTTCACATTTGTTTAATACTACCTTGCTCCGGTTGGCTTTATCAGATCAAAATGCCAACTGCGAATACGATAGTCCATGCTGTCTGGTCTGTGTCCATTAACCTGCATATCTCGACTGCAAAGAAGAAAGCTCTAAGACCTACGATTAGTATTTTTCATTTCCTTTTATTTAAGGTTAAACACTATGCTACTTTCTATTAAAATGATCAGTGAAACATGACTGTGCAAGTACACTAACAATGAATGTAATGTTTCAATCCATTATTTGTCAACTGTATTTTGGACAGCATCAATTAATTATGCAGTGGTAGCATAGCAAATGTCAGTAAATTCACACGCATTATTTATTTATTTATTTATTTATCTATTATATGTTTATTATTATATATTATATATTATATTATTATTGTAGAATACAGCGATTAGTTTATCTGTATTTTGCATGCTTTAGTATGTAGGTGAAAAATATATTCTGGTATGGAATATACGAGCCTGCATTGCTGTAAAATAAATTGTGTGTGTATAGAAACGAAGGAAATGACAGCGTGGTTTAGAGCTTCGTGTGACTCTTTGCAATG
>NW_023644473.1:0-8645 GCF_015228065.2 Penaeus monodon | reverse complement strand
CAAAACCCCAAAACACACAAAACACACCGACACACCACAAATCACACGACACACACACAACACACACACAGACACACACACGCCCCAAGACACACACACACACACACACAAATAACACTGACACACACACAGTACACACAGACACACACACAGACACACACACACACACACACAGACACACACACACACACACACACAGACACATACACAGACACACACACACATACACACACATACAGACACACACACGGACACACAAAAACACACACACACACACACACACACACCAGACACACACACACACACAACACACACAGACAAACACACACAAAACATACAAACAAAAAACACACACACACAACACACAAAACACCACACAAACACACCACACACACACACACACACACACACACACACACACACACACCCCACACACACACACACCAATATACGCTTAAAGGTTATGTCCATACTTTCTTCAAATCTCTTCAGTGGTTTTTTAGTTAATTTTGAAATGAGCAGGAGTATTTTTAAATACATTTTTCTGCTCATGGCCGGAATTTCGTGTCAGGCGAAAGTGATACATTTAAAGTTCGGACCCCTCGTAAGACTCATCAGGACCGATAGTGTATCGTCACCAGTCATGGGATTGAGTACACTGGCGACGAAGTTTTCGAACGAACATTGTTTGCCCTGGCATGACTTTCCCAAATAATTTTCCCTCTAAATCCTTGTACTTCGCCGACAAGGCATGAGAAAAAGAGAGGACGAAGTGTCGAAACCCTGAAAACTTGCCGTCTGGACCTTATTGCTACAGTTCTTTCCATTATAAGTATATCTAGTGCCTCGTTTCGAAGTGCACATTTGAGGAGTGGAGGACCTCGTAGTAGGCCTCTGAATATCAGACGGGTTCCATGACGGAATTATCCCCGGCTGTGGAAGATAGTGCACCATCGGGGATACTCAGAATAAACCCGCTCGGCCTTCATGGCCTTATGGACATAAACAACAGGTCTTTAGCTCTAAAGCCTTGCGACGTCCCCTTGTTCGACGGCGAAATGCTCAAAGACATTCTTGGACAGGATTCCCGACGTTTGTCATCAATCCTACGAGACCCATAAAGGGAATTTTTTGGGATTTCGAAGGTCGATTATTTTCGATATTCCTCCGCTTGTTGCCTGGAGTCCCGATGAGATAAAGATCTAATTCAGGGTAAGATTAATAGATTCCCGTAATATTAAAACCTTCCGTATGTAAATTTATTTTCTGTATCATAGGGGTTTCGAAGATATTATCTCTATTGATCTAAATTTTTGAAAATCTTGACTGAACGGAAGATGCGTAAGAATATTCTCTAGAAAAAAACTGGCGGAGGTTTTCCCCTTGACGATCACTTACTCCTGGGTGTCTTTCACAGTCCAAATATCACGCCCTTAGTTCAAAAGTGTATTTAGAAGGGTTTGAAGGATCTCTGGTAAGCTTGCACACGAAAAAAAAAACAATCTTTTCCGAAACATATCACTTTGCGGGAGAAATCAGAGCTATATGGTTGTTTTTGAAAAGGTTAATGGATAAGCCTGGGTGTGCCCCTGGGTTCATTCTTTCCCGAATAGAGTCTAAACTTGAACTTCCGATGCCAGTGCAGGGCCTCATCCCTTAGCCAGAGTATCGGACTACAAAGAGCAGCCGAGCACTATCATATCCGCGTGCCCGATGAAGGACATAATCCCTGTGAATCGATGGGAAAGAGCGGAAGCTTCGACTGGACATACGCAACTTCCCGTAGTGTTACTTCTTTCGAACGCAATCCTGCAGAGTAGATATTACAAGGATAACATTAGGGAAACAAATTACGACGAGGTGGCTGCTCTTTTCCGGGGTACCGGACATTACTATAAAACACTGCCCCGGCCAAGGAGTCTATAAGTGTAACAAATAAATCAAGTGCATGTCTGGAAATTACTTTTACATCAAATTATTTTCAGTACCTAGAGTGCATTCTTTTAAAAGTTAGATCTCTAGGCAAGGTAATGCATTGCAAGCAAAAACCAATTAAGATAGATTTATCCACCCCTGTAGTTTCAAGGTGACGGTGTCTTGGTCGATATACAGTTCACAGAACGTTTGGAGAAGTACACCTCCGTTTCCAAACTAAGTGTACAACTTTACTCTCCATCGCCCGCACTTTATCGGTTTTGGTCGCTCTCCCCTTGAACAAAATCGTGGATTGAAGAAGGGGCACGTGCAGACCTGGCACTGGCTGATGAATGACAATGCAAACCTGTATTGGGCAATTTGTTTCAGGTTTATGGCAACCCGGAGATTTCATCCAGACGCAGGTCCCTTATGGTTACAATCGTAAAAAATTCTTTCAAGTCTGCTCTCCGTGGCATATACAGAAGAGAAATTACAAGGCGAAGTTCGAGTCAAACCTCTGTGTGTAGGACAAAGGGACCTCAGTGCAAATATGCTCCAGCGATTAAAAGGGCAAGTATCTAATTTGCCCAAACCTTTTCGTTATTTCCGTGAACTGCTCACGCGATTTGGAAGGACGAGATTTTAACACTAACACATATAAATCTGTCAATTAAAGGACATGTCTAAACTTAGCACATCTGACAGATCTCACTGCAAAACGCCAAAGGGTCAACCTAGCCCTTTCGGCCCACACTGTGACGTGGCGCTCAATTAAAAGGAATTTTGTGATGTGAAACTCTGCCGCGACATTCCTGGTCATATGTTCTATCTTGATTTGAGGGGAAAAACAGGGCAAACCAAGTATAATGAGTTATATAGTACAGAGAACAACCTTTCATTTTACAAGTTTCAAATTAGAGCGAATAACGATTAAGCAAGTGTGAATTCTGTATGGTCTATACAGAAAGGAGCAGATGGCACTCCCTGACATAATTTACAGATTTTCACAGAACAAAGTCACCATTTTCGATGATATCATAAAGTATCTAATCTACAATAACACTGCTTTTACTGATTACACAATCGAAGAAGATTTCAATGGATTTTGGAATACCTATCTGGGAGAACAACTCATCCACAGCCGACAAGTGTACAAGAAATTTAAATACATAATTTCTATTTATGCGAAGAGCCGATTTAAAACGCAGTCATGATGATAAAAGTAGGCTACAGTTAGCCCCGTCATTTTGTTATGAAACGATTATACAAAAAGGAGTTGACACGGATGATGACACAAATTCTACAAACTAACGAGACTGTCCAGTACCCTACAGGAATTAAGAGCTTTGGTATTCATTGTACAGCAATCTAAATTAACAGTAGGTTTATATGATATGTTGAATAACCTGGATGCATAATTTAGTTTTTAATACCCCTTTTTAAAATATGGTGACAAGATGCAATATTGCAATGTAACGGTTGGACAGAAATATTTACCCTTCATATAGTGGTTTGAACGTGACATCAGTTAGATACTTTATGTAGACAACGGAAGTTACGGTACATCTGGGAGACTGTTCTCTAACCGGAAAAACAGACTCCACTCCACAATTTGTACGTTTTAACCTTCAGAAGGACGTAATACTGGCTTTCCCTGACCAGAATGCGAAGTTTCAACCATCCTAGTTCTCCAGAGGTGGCTGGGATTCTTGGAAGCCGGTGAGGATTGTTCCTTTGATTGCGGCGGGGGATTCCAGCTCTCGTATCGAACCTGCAACTCCCCTTTCCCGCATCCCCTGTCTTTAGGATGTGAAGGGAAGGCGACGAACATAGTGCACTGCAATTAACACAAGTGCGATGATAAAGAGTTGATAAAAATCAACGATAATACGTTAAATGAGTTCGCCGAATCTTTCAACCACAGGCATTTGGAAGTTGGGCAAACTTTGTACTTTGAAGGTGACATTGCCGAGTACACGGATTTACTGTACCGATATCCGCAGGGATATCTTCGTTGGTATCATGACTACACAATAATGTAATCCCAGCTCATAGTTAGAGGGCAGATTCTTCAGTAATTCTCTTTCGAAATTAATATAACGGTGCCTTCAATGTAAGGGATTTGGAGTTTGCCATACTTACTTCCTAAACAAGGACAAGAAACTGAAGAACTCGTTTTCCAGTACCATTAGTAACCATTACTTAGAGCTATGTATAAAGTGTTGGCAAGTAGATCAGTCTATAGCACAGTACCCAGTACTTGTTACGTTACTACCTGGTTTATTCCACGAAATCGAATGGCTTCATAACAACGACTACTATTCGGATACCTTACCCTCAAATGCCACGGGACCCTACATCAGGAGCATCAGTAACATTCATAGCGGAATATGGGAAGCAAGAATTATGGTAAGATCTTAACCAGTAACTTTTGCCAAATATAAAATCATCGTAGTCATAGACAGCACGTCGTAGAATCAGTTCGCACATGAGAAACACAAGCCTGGAGAGAGTGTATCCCAGGATTGAGGTGGGCGACATGGTGTATGAAAACATGACAGCATCATTTACAGGGGTGACCTACTTAGAGCAGGATCATTATGAAGTGGCAAACATGATGCTTAATATAATCTTTTTTTTCCTTGGATTGATTCCATTGTCAGGTATACTGGTTTTCCTTCAGCTGAAAAAGAAAATCCTGACTGAGGAGGAAGAGCTCGAATAACTGAGGAGTGAAATGGAAAAATATCAGCATGGTTTATCCATAAGCGTCTCAGACGACAGGGAGGAAACAGAGGGCACAACAGAAGAGACAACAAGCATATCTACAGAAGAGACAACAAGCATATCTACAGAAGAGACAACAAGCACATCCACAAAAAAAGCCAAGCACATCCACAGAAAAGACAAGCACATCCACAGAAAAGCCAAGCACATCCACAGAAAAAGACAAAGCACATCCACAGAAAAGACAAGCACATCCACAGAAAAGACAAGCACATCCACAGAAAAGACAAGCACATCCACAGAAAAGACAAGCACATCAAAACGCAAATCCACAGAAGAGCCTAGAAAACCTGTAGAGAAAAAGCCTGTGTTGCCTGTAGAGAAAAAGCCTGTGTTGCCTGTAGAGAAAAAGCCAAAGCGCCAAATCCACAGATCCTAGAAAACCTGTAGAGAAAAAGCCAAAGCGCAAATCCACAGAACATGGGAACAGAACTATACATGGAGACAAAAAGGACAACAGGTAGCCAAAAATAAGAGTGAATGCTGGAAGCATGAATAGCACTGCCAAATATATTTGGAGGTAAGGAATGTGACCTGCAGAAAAGGAAGACCAATTTAGAAAGAAAAAAAACAACTTTGTATCCAGGTGAGCAACCAAAGCCCTGATATAAAGGAGCAGAAAATACAGACATCTTCTTCTTTTTCTTAGCTTTATCCCATTCCTATATGGGGTCGCCATGTTTGATTTGGTTCTGGCAGATATCTTTTATGGCCGGATGCCCTTCCTGACGCCAACCCTTCTTCACTCACCTGGGCCCGGGACCGGCACCAACTTGGGCTGTCTTGCCCACCCAGTGGTTAGGTAGGCAATCGAGGTGAAGTGCCTTGCCCAAGGGAACAACACGCCAGCCAGTGACTCGAACTCTCAAACTCATATTGCCGTCGTGACAGTCTTGAGTCCAATGCTCTAACCACTCGGTCACTGCGGCCTCAAAATATAAATTAAAGTTTATTGGTCATGTGATGAGAAGTAAAAGTATTGAGAAAAACTTGCTGACAGGGATGGTGATAGGAAACAGAGGAAGAGGCAAACCGAAGACAAGACTGAGCGAAAATCAAAGATATTTGCGCGCTGTCGATGGTACAAGTGGAAAGAAAAGCGCAAGATCGAGTTGAGTGGCGAAGGATGGTGGAGAGGTCCACGGCTGCTCAAACATGAGCATACCGTTATTGATGATGATATCTTCTTCTTTTAATGGTAGGTATATATATATATATATATATATATATATATAAAATATATATATATTATATATATATATATATATATATATTATATAATATATATATATATACGGCTGTTCAAACATGAGCATACCGTTATTGATGATGATATATATATATAGAAGCCGCAGCAGGGCAGTGGATATCTGGTGAAAACACCTTCGGTTCTACTGATTACTGGTTTCACCAAATAATATGTCTGGCGTATTACAGTGTAACGTTTTAAAGCGGCAGAGATAGTTCCTCTAGGTTAGTTGGAGACTGCGAGTTGAGAAGGAGCCTGGGGGATTCCACTCAACTTTTATTTTCTCCTGACAAACCTTTACATTCATCAGCCATTGAGGGTGAGAGAGGGAGAGAAAGAAAGAGAGAGATCGAGAGGAGGAGGAGGAGGAGCAGGGGTGAGTGAGTGGGAGAGAGAGAGAGAGAGGAGGAGGAAGAGCAGCAAGGGTGAGAGAGAAGAAAACAGGCGGGGGGGAAGAAAAAAAGGAAGGGGGGGGTAGAAGAGAGGGGGCCTGGAGACCTCACACATTCCCCCCCTTTTCCTGTTTATCAATTTCACTTTTAATTTTTTTCAGGAACTGGATTTTTTTCTAGCAATTTTTCCCTTTCAATCTGTATTACATCAAATTAATATAATTATATATATATATATATATATATATATATATATAATATACTATAATATAAGTACATATATATATGCATATCTTTTTTTTTCTTTTTCTTTTTTTTGATGCTCACAAGTATATCTTCCACTTTTGTCTGTTCCCTGATCCACGTCGCTCTCATCCGATCTCCCAGCATCAACCTCTCCATCCCTCTCTGGGCACTTATTAGCTTCCTCTCCAGTAATTTGGTTGTATCCATGTTTCTGATCCATAGGATGCATTGGTTAAAGATTTTTTTAAGCATAATGGCAAGGAGCATCTTAGTATGCTACTGTGTCTGCCCGAAGGCGCTCCAGCCGAGACTGATGCGTTCCTTTATTCCTCTACACACCACACAAAACACACACATCACACACACACAACACACACACACACACAAAACACAACACACACACACACACACAGACACACACACACACATATATATATATATATATAAATCTTTGAAATCTTATTCATTGAGTGACTAGGCTCATAGTATAATTCATTATCTTTTTAATAGGTGAGCATCATCTACATTTGTCCTACATCTCTTATGTTACTGCCGACAACTCAGACTGCAATGGACATGTCCTATCAACGCTGGCAGAACTGGCCACAAAGGCGACCCATAGGGGAATGGTGGGGTGTACCGGTAGGGAATGGAGGGGCACACCGGAGGCAGACAGAACGATGGTGTGTACCAAAGGGAGGGGTACCACCCTAGTGTTACTGTTTCAAAGTACCACGGCACGGGACGATAAGGCTGAAATGGTGCATGTGGACAAGGACCTCTCGCTCTCGGACAATGTCGGGGGCAGTAATTAGGACAGCCATAGTTGTGGTGATAGGGACAAAAGTATTATTTCGTTTTATCATATTTTTATGCACTAACAGGCTCACCCGTCTGTTCTCTAGTCGAGGCTACATCCACTGACTGTTGACTCGTTGCAGCACTTTCGACAACCTCACTCTTCCTACTCGAAGAAACACAGACCGACTGCTGATTCACGTCCGAACCAACATCCCAATTTTGCTAACATTCCGCTGCAGAATTAGCCAGCTCAGCTCCTTGATCCTTATTCAAGGAAACACACGTCGCTCGCTCATTTATCTACGAACCAGTCGCCTTATTAACTTAAACATAAGTCAACCTCCTACGACCTTAAACCACGGTCGAATATATCCAGCACATGAAACAAGAGCACAGGATAACAGACAACATCGAAAACAGTGTGCAACCCTAAACTACTCCTTCGTCAATCACGTATCCACGACACACAGAAGGAATAAGACACAGACATAAAATTTTTAAAAGGTGCAAACTTTGCGCACCGAAACTTAATTTCAAGTTTCTGTTTACACATTTTATTGGGTCATATTATGCTATTTAAAGAAGTTACAAAACCTAGATACTACCTATTTCATTAAAAAAAAATAAATATGTGTGTATATATCTAAATATATATATATATAATAAATAAATAAATATAAAGATACATATAAATAAATAGATAAATAAATATATATCATATATATTTTTTTTCTTTTTTGCACCCTATTAGCTCCTATGCCAGGGTTGCGTGAAGCTGTCGGCAGTAGGGCAGTGGATATCTGGTGAAAACATCTTCAGTTCTACTGATTACTGGTTTCATCAAACATATTGGCGTATTGCAATGTAACTGTTTCAAAGCAGCAGAGATAGTTCCTCCTAGTTAGTTGGAGACTGCGAGTTGAGAAGGAGCCTGGGGATCCACTCAACTTTTCTCTGACAAACGTCTACACCAATGATTAAATACAGAAATGATCATTCATACCACATCGCCCGTCGCGTGGGTTATCAAGGGGCGCGTTAGTAAGTGGACAAAAAGGCTGACAATGTTAAATATGCATCTGGAAGACAAAGAAGAACTTAAGAAACATTAAAATCGAACATGAACGTAGGAAAATGAAAGAATGGGTAATTACTACTGTCTGTAACGAAATGGATAGATATCATCAATAACGGTATGCTCATGTTTGAGCGCCATGGACCTCTCCCCATCTTCGCGTTGGTCATCGTCACCA
>NW_023644472.1:0-2500 GCF_015228065.2 Penaeus monodon | reverse complement strand
TTTTCAGACGTAAATCTCAGTCTTTTCGAGTGGACAGCCTGGGCACTTGACGAATGGCCGAGGGAAAAAAGATGTTTAGGAAAAAGAGTGCGCACGTGAGGGGGGAGGGAGGCTCGTGATACATTGTGAGCAAGTCTCGACACCTTTGACTGTCTGATCGCGGCTTAGGTCAAGGTCACGTGACTGGCCCTGCACACGACCGTGCGGCGTGCGTGCGTGTAGGTTTTCGACCTAGTAATCGCAAGCATATGCATGCATGCGTGTGTTTTTGGAGGTTAGGTAAAGGACATTTATCAAGTTGTTTTTTGCATGGGCTTACGTGCATGTGTGTGTGTTTATTTGTACATGTATGTACATGTGTGCGTGTTTTAGAATATGATTTTTGCTGTATGCGTTTCTAATCATTTTGTCAAAATGAATTTAAAAAAGAGCAGATACAAAAGAAAGGACAAGCAAAGACTTCAAATAAATGGTAAATAAAAATAAGAAATGACAAATAAAAGACAAAAGGGGAAATAGCAGAAAGAGAAGAACAAATGAAGAAAAAGACAGCGATGAAGATGACGATGTCGACTACGACGACGAAGAAGAAGGAACAGTTTTAAAAAACGTCAACGAAGAGGAAGAAGCAAAGGCAGTGATAGAAATGAAGAAAGGGGTAGATAACAGCAGTCATGGCGACAAGAAGAATAGAAAGACAAGAGAGAATATATTAATAACGCGACTACAACGAAGAAAAAAAGAATAGGAAATTTGAGAGGAAGAAGAAAAGACTACGGCGATGGAGGAAGAAGGAAGAAGAGGAGGAGGGGGAGAGTAGGAGGAGGAGAAGCAGGAGGAGGAGGAAGAGGAGGAGGAGGAAAAGGAGGAGGGGGTGGAGAGGAAAGAGGAGGAGGGGAGGAGGAGGGGAGGAAAAGGAGGAGGAGGAGGAGGAGGAAAAGGAGGGGGAGGAAAAGGAGGAGGAGGAGGAGGAGGAAGAAAAGGAGGAGGGGGAGGAGGGGGAGGGGGAGGAGGAAGAGGAGGAAGAGGAGGAGAAGAGGGAGGAGGTGGAAAAGGAGGAGAAAGAGAAGAAGAAGAAGAGGAGAAAAAGAAGAAGGAAACAGCTACGACGGTGACGGGCGACGAAGGAAAAGAAGGGAAAAAGAATAAGAATAATAATAATAAGAAGAAAGAAGTAAAAGAAGGAAGAAAAAAAAGAAGAAAGGAAAAATAAGAATAAGAATAAGAATAAGAATAAGAATAAGTAGTAGTAGTAGTAGTAGTAGTAGTAGAAGAAGAAAGAAGAAGAGAAGAAGAAGAAGAAGAAGAAAACGAAGTAAAAGAAGAAGAATAAATAAAGAAGAAGCGGAAAAGGAGGTAAAAGAAGAAGAAAAGAAACGTATGAAAAAGGGAAAGAAGTAGAAGAAGAAGAAAAAGAAGAGGAAGAAGAAGCGAAGATGAAGAAGAAGAGAAGAATAAATTAAAAGAAGAAAAAAAAGAAGAAAAGAAGAAGAAAGAAGAGAGAAGGAAGAAGAAGAAAGAAGAAGGAAAAGAAGTAAAAGAAGGGGAAGAAGAAGATGGAAAAGAAGACGCAAAAGAATAATAATAAAAAAAAAAAGAAGAAAAAGAAGGAAAAGAAGAATAAGAATAAGAAAAAAGAAGAGGAAGGAGGAGGAGAAGGAGGATCAAAAAAGGAAAAAAAAAGAAGAAGAAGAAAAAAAATAAATGAAAGGAAAGGAGGAGAAGGGAACAGAAGAAGAGGAAAGATAAAAGAATAAGAATAAGAATAATAAGAAGAACAAGAAGAAAAGAAGAGAAAAAAGGAGAAAAAAAGGAGGAAAGGAAGTAGAAGAAAAAGAAGAGAAAAGAATAAATAAGAAAAAAGAAAAGTAAAAGAAGGAGAAGAAAAGGAGGAGGAGGAGGAAGAAGAAGAAAATAAGGAGAAAAAGAAGAAAAAAAAAAAGAAAAAGAAGGAGAAGAAGGAGAAAAGTATGAAGAAGAGAAAGAAGTGGAAAAGAAGAAGAGAGAGAGAGAAAAAAAATAACAAATATAACATATAATAATATAACATAAATATATATATAATAATATATAATATATATATTATATATATAATAATAATATATATATATAAGAAGAAAATAACAAGAAGTGGAGGAGAAGAAAGAGGAGGAGAAGAAAGAGGAAGGAAGAGAAGATGAGAAAAAGATCTTGGAGAAAACAGATAAGATCAAATGATATAAAGAGAAAGAAAGAAGAAGAAGGGAACAAGAAGGGAAAAGATAAGAAGGGTAATAAGAAAATATATAGAATAAAAATGATTATTATTATTATTATTATTATTATTATTGTTGGGTTTTTGTTTGTTGTTGTTGTTGTTGTTGTGTTATTTTATTATTATTATTTTTATTTATTATTATTATTATTATTTATTATTTTTGTTGTTGTTGTTTTTGTTGTTTTGTTGTTTTATTATTAGTATTATTATATTATTATTTTATTATTATTTTTGTGTTGTGTT
>NW_023644471.1:2500-8645 GCF_015228065.2 Penaeus monodon | reverse complement strand
ATATAACTTAAAATAATATAAATATATAATAAAAAAAAATAAAAAATAAATTAATTATAAATTATAATAAATTATAAAATTAAAAAATTTTAATATATATAATATAAATTATATATAAAATATAAATTTTTAAAAAAATTAAAATTAATAATAATAAAAATTTTAATATATATTTTTATAAAAAATTTTAAAATCCAATTATAATATTAATTTTAATCTTATTATATAAAAATATTTATATATAATTATATATATTATATATATAATAACTTTTATAATATATATAATATATTTTTTTAAAATATATCCCTTTTTATATTATTATTTTTATATATATAAAAATTCTATAAATTAAAATATAAAATATATAAAATTTTAATATATTTATAATTAAAATTAAAAAAATTTTATATATATATATAATTTTTTAAAATATAAAAATTTAAAATTTTAAAATTTATTTTTTTTAATTAATTATTTTATTATTATATAATAAATATATATATATAAAAAAATTTTTATATTTTTTATTTAAATTATAATTTTTTTTTAAAAATTTTTTTTTTTTTATTTTTATTTTTAATTATATTTTTTATATTTTTCTTATTTTAAATTTATCTTATTTTTAAATAATTTTTTAAATTTTTTTAATTATTTTTTTAAAAAATATTTTTTTAAATTAAAAAAATTTTTATTTATTTTTTTTTTATATTATATCTAAATTTTTCCCAAATATTAAATTTATTTTTTAATTTTATATATTAATATATAATAAAAAAAATTTAATAATTTATTTGTAATATATTTTTTTTATATATTTTATATTTTCTATTATATGGGGTTTTATATAAATTTATATATTTTATATTATTATTATATATTTCAGATTATATTTTTATATATTTTATTTTAAATTATATTTTAAAAATATTTAAAAATATATATAATATAATTAAAAATTTTTAAATTTAAATTATATTTTTAATTTTTTTTTTTTTTTTATTTAATTTTTTATTTTTTTATATATATATATTATCTTTATATTTTTTTAAAAAAATTTTTTTAATTTTAATATTATTATTTTTAAATTTTTTTAAAATTTTTTATTTTTTTTTTTTTTAAAAAAAAATTTTATATATTATATACCCTTTTTTAAAATTTATTATATTTAAAAAATTAATTTTTTAATTATATTTTTTTTAAAATTTTCCCTTTCTTTTAAATTTTCTTATATATTTTTTATTTTTTATTTTTTATATTATTTCGATATTATTATAAAAATTTATATATCATGCATTATATTATATACTGCATATTTTATTACTGCATATAATATATACTCATATATATAATATAAATATATATATATATTATAATATATATATATACATGCATATATATATATACGCATAATATTATTTAACATCCCTTTTATATATATATATATATATATACATGCAATTTATATAAACTGATATATATATATTATTATAATAAAATTTTTAAAATAAAATATAATATATTTATAATACATGATTATATAAATACATGAAAATTTATATTATATATATATAATAATATATATATATATACAGATATAATATATATACATGCATAAAATTAATATACAGCATAAATATTTTTTAACTGCATATAATATAATATATATTATATATAATATTATAAAATATATTAATTATAATATACAGATTATATATATATACCTAATTATGTATACATGCTAATATATATACAATTATAAAAATTTTAATATATAATGATATTTATATAACGCATAATATTTTATATTATTTTTAAAATTATATATAAAATATAATAATTAATATATATATACATGCATTATATAAATAATGAAAATATAAAAATTACATGCATATATATTATATATAAATATATCATGCATATAATATATATATTACATGCATAATAATATATTATATAAGCATATATATAATTATATATATATTATATATAATATAATTATATTTAATTATATATAATCATGCATATATTATAAATGTAATATAAATATATATACAGATATTATATATATATATTAAAAATTATCTATAATATATAAAATTATATATATATATATTATATATATCCCGCAAATATAAATTATATATATATATATATAATTATTATAAAATATAATATTACAAAATATAATAATAAAACATATATCATACAACATAATACATCAACATACATACATCAACATACAACATACATACATACATTATAATACAACATTATACTAATACATATACATATTCTTTTCATAATACATATATACTATATACAAAATTGCATTTACACAATACATATAACTAATGCATAATACAATTACTATATACATAAACATATAATAATCATATATAAAATTACATATATATATATAATTATAACATATAAATACAAATAAATACAAATTTTTTACATATACTTAATATATTTTATAACATTACATATAATTCAAAATACATAAAAATTTACATAAATATACTATACTATATATACTATAACATTTTAATATACAATACATACAATATTACATAACATTTATATTACATTCCAATAATATAAAAATATCAATATATTATTACATATGTAATAATATACATATATTATAAAACATAAAATATACATACAATAAATAATATATACATTATATATATATATAATATATATATATAATATATATATATATATATATTTCTACACTAGATGACAGTCTTGAAAAAAAGGACTCGACAACGGCCTTAAGGAATCTTGGCCGGCCCTTCCCCGGTTTCTCGAGGAGATCTGACGTACAGAGAGGGGGGTTTGTGAAAGGTCTTTTTTTGTCTGTGTTGTTGATGCTGCCCGTTTATATATCTGTGAGATAATTGAACATTATGAATATTTTATAAAAAATTTTTAAAGCATGTGGTGTGGTGGGGGTTTTTCATTCTGCATAGAGATAGATAATGGATAGGGGACAGATATTACATTGTGTATTGGGTTTATGCATCTCAAAGAATACTATTTATATTGAATCTTTTGCATGAGTGTTTAAATGTTGCGTGTGCTGCGTGCGTGTGTGGGGGGGGGGGGTCTATATGTATGCGTGGCTGGGTGGGTGTGGGTGTGCGTGGTGATCAATTTTTTTTATTTACCCGCGTATCAAACATCGCCTTTTTAATTATAAGAACAGTTGCAGATACAAACCAAAAACATGAACTAAGAATATTTTTGGATTTCCCTTTTTTTTTTGGAAAGTTTGCTTGTAAATACGAAAGCCCTTTAAAAGGGAAATGACAAGAAACTATAAATGTTCATGCGTAAAATGGGTTTTTATGTTTACATTTTTGTTGCTTGAATATTTTTATCTTTCACTCTTTTAAGTAGAATTACAGAATCACCAGAAAATGATAAAGCAAATTTAAAATTTCAATGAAAAGTTGACAGTAAATAAAGTTTTTCACATGGGACCCTCACTGGCTTTTAATGGGCGAATTCCCCTCGTGGGAAAAACTCGGTGGGGGAAACTTTTGGATCCGAAAACAAAATATATATATATATTTTATATATATAATAATATAATTATAATTTTATATATATATAATTTTAAAATTTTATTGTGTGTGTGTGTGTGTATATATATATATATTAATATATTTTAAAATATAATTTAAATATATATATATTATTATATATATATCTGTCCCTATTTATTTAAACTTAGATAAGTTTTTAAAAATACAGTATATATGTAGTATAACAAAATGTGATGTTGCAAACACACACCACACACACCACACACACACACACACACACACAAAACACACACACAAAACACAAAATATAATATAGTATATATATATATAATATATTTATATAAACAGAGGTGAATTTTTATATTGGTTGTGTGTGTGTGTGTGTGCGTGCGTGTGTGTGTGGTGTATGTGTGGTATGTGCAACACACCATTTTACATAAGCTATATTTTAAAGTATATATGTGAATTTCATAGTATATGATATATTAAAAATACACACATACACACACACCGCACACACAACACACACACACACACAAACAACACACACCACACACCAAACATAAAATTTTATAATATATTATATATATAATAATTTTAAATAATTTTACATATTAATTTATATATATTTATTATATATATTATAATAAATATTGGTGTGTGTGTGGGTGAGTGGCATGTTGTGTTTGTGTGGTGTGTGGGGTGTGTGTGTGGTTGGGGTTTGTGGTGTTTGTGTGTGGGTGTGGGTGTGTGTGTGTGTGGGGTGTGTGTGGGTTTGGGGGTGTGGTGTTGTTTTTTTGTGTGTGTGTGTTGTGTGTGTGTGTGTGTGTGTGATACACATAAACACACACAAAAACCCCAAAAACACTATGCGTGGTGTGTGGTGGGGGGTGTGTGATATATATATTATATAATATATATATATATAATTATAATATATATTTATGAATAATATATATATAAATATTATATAAAATATATATATATATTTTATTATTATATAGAGAGAGAGAGAGAGAGAGAGAGGAGAGAGAGAGAGAGAGAGAGAGAGAGGAGAGAGAAGAGAGAGAGGAAAAAAAGTGAGAGAGATTGAAAATATATATTATATATATATTAAAATATATATATAATATATATATGTGGGGTGTGTGTGTGTGTGTGTGTGTGGTGTGGTGTTTTGTGTGTGGTGTGTGTTGCGGGCCGCGCGGTGTGTGTGTGTTTGTTGTGTGTGTTGTGTGTTGTGTGGTATACAACAAATAATACATAAATTTTATTATATATTATATAATATATATATATTTATTTATATATATATATATATATATATATATATTATATTATATATATATATATTATATAGTATAGCTCCCCGGGGTATTCTATGTTCCCCATTGTCCCCTTTAGAAACTTTGGCAAAGTTTCAAACATGCTCTGAGAAGCAGGGAAAAATTTAGGAAACGGAGCAGGAGCTGGTGGCGGGACCCCCGCCGCGACGGGTGCGGGGCTAGGGCCCGGCCAATGACCTCCCAGAGACCTGCTTTTTGTTCCCTTTTTACTGGGTCAGCAAACGCGTCTAGATTCGAGGGTTAACATGTTGTAGTTATTAGATCTTTTCTATTTATATAAATTTTGGTGGTGTTTATATATATTTATATATATATATTATTTTATATTATATATATTAATATATATATATATATATAATATATATATTTAAATATATATAATATATATAATAATATATATATATATATATATATATATTATATATTATATATTAAAATAATATATTACACACCACAAATGTATATAAAAGATTAGTTAATAAATACAAAAATGCATTTAACCCCCGATTTAGCGCGTCTTTCTGATCCCGTGAAAAAGGGGAACAAACACAGCATGGGGCCTGAGGAGGTCATTGGCCGAGCGTCCTAGGTCCGCAGCCTCGCGGCGGGCTCCCCCGGCCAGCCAGTCCCGCCCGCTTCTGATATTTCCGCTTCTAGGAAAAGTTTAACTTGTTGCCAAAACTTTAATAGGGCAATGTGGAACATAGAATACTCCGAGGAGCTATCTATATATTATATATATAATATATAATATATATATATATTATAATAATTATACATTATATATATAAAATTTATTATATATATATATATAATATATATGTTATGATACACAAACACAACACACACAACAACAACACACCACCACGCGCGCGCGCACACACACACACACACACACACACCCCCCACACCACACACACACAACCCCCCCCCCCCCCCCCAAATATTATAATATATATATATATTATAATTATAAAATTTTATATCATTCCTCTCTCTATCTCCTCTCTCTCTCTTTCTCTCTCTCTCTCTCTCTCTCTCTCTCTCTCTCTTCTTCTCCTTCTCCTCCTCTATATATATATATATATAATTATATATATATAATTTTATATATATGTATATAATATTTTTCTAAATATATATTTTTATATAAATTTTTATATATATATAATAATAATATATCCACACACACACACACACACACCATATGTGTGTGTGTGTGTGATGGTGTGTTTT
>NW_023644470.1:0-8646 GCF_015228065.2 Penaeus monodon | reverse complement strand
TTTTACACTGTTTACTCAACGTCAATGTCACAGGAGAACCGAGAGAAGGAAAGATGGATGAATAAACAAATGAATGAACTAATTAATATCTCTGTCTATCTATCTGTCTATCTATCTCTATAGCACGTGAATTAACTTGCAATGTAAACTTTTTGCTCTGTTTATCCTGAAAGGGCGACGAGGGAGATGACATCTTACTCACAGAGGAACAGCTCGCAGCAGCTAACCTGAGCAGGCTGGAGGGGAGGAATTGGTACGTAGCTCTGTCCTTAACACACGAAACGCGGTGTTCAGTGTTATGCGCAATGAGGGGGAGATATCAAAATAAATTAAATGAGTAAGGAATAAATAGATAATTAAAATGCGTATAAACATTACTAAGAGGAAGCATAAAAAGGGGGGATAATGATAATGAATAGATAAATGGTTAAAAGTACATATAAACATTGCCAAGAGGAAGCTTGAAATAATAATTTAATAAATTATAAGAATATTGCCAAGAGCAGGTTTAAAATTGGGGGGAAAGGAGAGAGAGAGAAAAAAGAATAAGATAAAGAGTAAATAAATGAATGATTGAAAAATAAAAACATTGCCCAGAACAAAAATAAAATTAAATTAAAAATTAAAAATAAAAATAGGGAAAACGAGAGGAAAAAATTATAAGCAAAACAAGATAAATAATAAGCAAATAATGATTAAATAGATGAATATGATAAAAAATTAAAAATACATGATTAAATAACAAATAAATGAATCACTGAAAAATAAAGAATTACACAAGTAAGCTCAA
This sequence comes from Penaeus monodon, assembly GCF_015228065.2. NCBI lineage: Eukaryota > Metazoa > Arthropoda > Malacostraca > Decapoda > Penaeidae > Penaeus > Penaeus monodon. The sequence continues at coordinate 7,856 of NW_023644470.1, read as the reverse complement.
CACCTCAATACGTTTTACATCCTACATTTTCATAAGATTACGAAGGGATATTCTGTAATTTTACCTTATAGAAGTGGCATTCAAGCGTGCTATTTTTCCAGCTCGAGAAACTGGGGGACCCGATGCTGACCCGGAGCAGCTGGCCGCCATCCTCAACAGGAAGGCGATCAACGACGTCACCAGATTCTGGCCTGATGTCAACGGCTTCCCTCACATTCCTATACCTTTGAGGATGGTCGGTATTGCTTGACAGTGTACCGTTGTCAAGAAAGAGTTGTTGGCCTTTTCTTATATATATATATAAACGCTAACAGACACGCATATACATATATGTGTATGTGTGGATATATATATATATATATATATATATATATATATATATATATATATATTGTTACGCCGGCCGCCTCGTCTCTCTCTGCCACCAACACAAGGCAGGCTAGGCAGACGGCGTGCTATACACAGGGTCGTGAACACTGAACAGCTCCAAGAGGCACCAAGCAAGTTATTTACCCGTACACTTTTCTATAGGCACAATACAGGGGGGACACCAGCATGTCACACTGCACGATACAGCTTATAACAGGGCAACACAAAATATCAGGTCACAACGGCCCACACGAGGTCTTCACAGGAGCAGCACCCAACAACGTATCCTGCTTGTTCCTCCGCTCCTCCGCTCACAGCCAGCTGCGTCATGTTTGCCCAGGTCCCTTCATGTTAACACATGCCCAGGTCATCCTTTTCATGTTAACACATGTTTCGCACAGAGACAAAGACCCACTGGCGTAGCACTATCCCCCCCTATCAAGCAGACGACCCGTCTGCTCTGACATATCTAAACCTGAAACAAACTACAGAAAATTTAAATAAAATTAGTCCTCAGGAACAAACAAAATTCTTTCAAACAAAAGTAACCGTAATTGTAAATCAGTTCTCAGAAACACAAAAATCTTTCATCCAGCGCGGCTTTCTTCGCTCTCGCTGGGGTCGCTCTGGAGGAGGAGTGGGCGGCGGTAGATTGGCAGTGGCACCCAGAGGGGTATCTTCTGCCCCAAGACCTGGCTCATGGTCACCACTGACGTCTGTTGCATCGCCCTCACCGTCCAAATGCTCGTCCTCATCTCGGTCAGCGTCTGCCACGTCCTCATCGCCGCTACTGGGGCTAACGTCATCTTCTTTTTCACCATGGCCCCAGGAGTAGCTTCCTGGCCCATGGTAACGCCACAGCCGGTCCACGTGGACAACAGACGGTCGTTTTCGCCCTCTGCGAATTCGATAGGTGACATCAGAGAGGGCCGCTACCACCGTGTATGGCCCCTCCCAGGGGCTCTGTAGCTTCGGCGAGAGCCCTCGCTTCCGACGCGGGTTATGCAGCCACACTCTGTCACCTATGTTGTACCTCACTTCCCTCATGCGCCGGTCATAGGTCTCCTTCATGGCATGGCCGGTGCACCTCCGTCAGGTTCTCCTGCAGTACCACTGCATAGCTGGATGTGACAGTTGGCAAGTTCACGTCGGGTGGCCGCCCTGTGGCCAAATCCACTGGTAGCCTGAGCTCACGGCCAAACATGAGTCGGGCAGGTGTGAAGCCTGTTACCTCATGCACAACAGACCGGTAGGCCATGAGCATGGCGGGCAACTTGACGTCCCAGTCTTCCTGACTTTCCCTGCAATATTTGGCTAACTGTGGAGCAAGGGTACGGTTAAACCGCTCCACCATACCATCGGACTGTGGATGGAGGGGTGTCGTCCATGTCTTGTGCACCCCTAACAGCTCGCAACACTCACGGAACACTCGTGACTCAAACTCACGGCCTTGGTCAGAGTGCAGTTCAGAAGGCACACCAAAACGGGTAATGAATTCATTCACTACCACGCCAGCCACGGTCTCGGCCTCGTGGTTGGGTAGTGCATATGCCTCAGGCCACTTTGAGAAATAGTCCATTACCACACAGATATATCGGTTTCCTTGTGGCGTGAGAGGCAGCGGACCAGCAATGTCTATTGCCACCCGTTCCATGGGTGCTCCCACACAGTACACCTGTAACGGGGCACGGTTCTTTCTAGCTGGGCCCTTCTTTGCACTGCACACATCACATGCTCTACACCACTCAGACACGTCACTTCTCATGCCCACCCAGTAGAAGCGTTGACGGAGACGGCTCAGGGTCTTTTTCTCGCCCAAGTGGCCACTGGTAACACCGGCATGTAATTCCCTCGGCAACTCAGCATGCATGGCTCTGGGTACTACAACTACCCACGTGTCACTGCCCACTTCACTCAACTGCACCCAGCGCTTCACTAACAAACCGCTTTGATCCACTCATAATGTTTCCCACTGATCCACCAGACACTTTGTGGTGGGGCTTTCCGCAGCCACAGCCTCCCAACTGGGCCGTCCACTGAGAGCCTCAAGCCACCGGACAATGGGAGCAAGGTCAGAGTCCTCACGTTGTGCCTTACGCCACTCATCATCCCCTTTAGTGGCGCATTCCAGCACCTGCAGACGGAGGCACACAGTATCAGAGTCCTTCTGGACACAGTGTGAGCAACTAGCCTCACACGGGCGTCGACTCAGGCTGTCAGCGTTGCAATGGACACGACCCGGGCGGTGGACGATGTGGTAGTTGTACTGTTCAAGGCACCCTAACCACCTTGCCAGCTGACCCTCTGCTACCTTCAGCGACTTCAACCACTGTAGGGCAGCATGGTCAGTCCGGATGGTGAACTCGGCACCGTAGAGGTATGGGTGAAAGTGCTCGAGACTCTTCACCACCGCCAGCAACTTTTTCCTTGTCACACAATAGTTGCGTTCAGGCCTGCTGAAGTTGGCACTGTAGTAGGCCATGACATACTCCTTCCCGTCCTTTATCTGTGACAAAACTGCCCCGATGCCTTCCGCACTAGCGTCAGTGTCCAACAGGTAAGGGAGCTTCTGGTCCGGATAGGGCAAGACTGGTGCTTCCACCAGGGCCTTCTTCAGGTTGTCAAATGCAGACTGACACGCCTCATCCCACTGGAAGCACTCCCCTTTTCGTGTAAGTCGGTGGAGAGGAGCCGCTACACTGGCGAAGTCCTGTACAAAGCGGCGGTAGTATGTGCACAGGCCCAGGTAGCTCCTGACTTCCGCCACATTGGTGGGAACTGGCCACTTCTCCACCACCGCCACCTTCTGTGGGTCGGTGCGCACACCATCTTGACTGACTACATGCCCCAGAAATGGCACCTCATGCTGGAACATCGAGCATTTCTTGGGGCTGAGTTTGAGGTTGGCCTTCCTCAACCGCTGTAGTACTTCCTCCAGCCGCTCCAGCTCCTCCTCGAAGGTGCTCCCAAAGACGATGACGTCATCAATGTAGACAAGCGCCGTCTTCCACTGCAGGCCATCCAATACCCTCTCCATCAGACGCTCGAAACAACCAGGGGCATTGCATAGACCAAAGGGCATGACGTTGAATTGCCACAGGCCTTGCCCGAAGGAAAAGGCAGTCTTTGGCGTGTCCTCTTCCGCCATCTCCACCTGGTGAAAACCCGACTTCAGGTCGAGTGTGGAGAACCACCTGGCCCCCACCATTGCATCGAGTGTGTCATCAATTCTCGGCAATGGGTATGAGTCCTTGATAGTCATGTCATTCAGCGCCCGGTAGTCCACACAGAAGCGTTGGGTGCCGTCCTTTTTCTTCACCAGGACTACCGCTGATGACCATGGACTGTCTGACTGTTCAATCACCCCCTGTGCCGCTAGCTCATTGACAGTGCGCTGCATCTCTGCTCGTCTGGTTGGTGCAATACGTCGGGGGGGGCTCTTGATGGGCAAACTACTTCCGGTGTTAATGCGGTGCTTCACCAATCCTGTGCGGCCCAGGTCCAAGTCACCCCTGCTAAACACATCTGCATACTGAGACAGGGTGTGACGCATCTTCTCTGTCTGTGCTTCCGTCAGGTTAGCGGCGCTCCGGTGCGCCAAGTCCTTGAGGAAGTCGGGCAACGGCCCCACACCAACCAACTCCTCGCTCTCCGACGACTCTTCTGGATGCTCCACTTCCTCACAAGTGCCTAGCTTTGCACCAGCTGGCACCTTCTGGGCCTTATCGGAGAAGTTGGCTACCAACACTATAACTAACCCCTCCCCTGGTCCAACAAGGCTCCGCCCAACAGCTACGCCATCAGCCAGCTGCAGGTTTTGAATGGGCTCCACGAGGCCCTCTACTCCACGCATCACTCTTGACAGTCGACACCAGATTCTAGACTCTGTCCTGGGGGCAAGGTGCAGTCATTCAGCCGTAACTACCTCTGCGCAGCCAATCTCTGGAAGCAAGGGCACATCTTCACCGTGCACCCTCACCAGCTTCGTCCAAGGTCGACACACACCTTACTCTGCGTCAGGTAGTCAAGGCCCAACAAGCAGTGCTCGTCCAGATCGGCCACATACACCGGCAGCCGCTGCACCGTGCTGCCCACGCCAATACGAGCCTCCACTGGCCCCTTGAGCTGCACACAATGCCCCGTGACACCACACAGTCTCTTTGGTGCATCTGGAAGTTGCATAGTGGCCAACATATCAGGCCGCACTAGGGTCTTCTCAGCCCCAGTGTCCACTGTCAGGCGGCATGGCTTCCCATCTATTGAGCCCTCCACCTGCATCGTGCTGGTTCGACGGCAGCTTACCCAAGTCGGGCCCCGGGAACCGAGGACGACTGGGTTTCGGTCCCCTTCTCCAGAGTTTTCCGCCTGTACCACTTCCTTAGCCTTAGGACATGCACTCGGATGGTGACCATACCTGCCACAGTCCTTGCAGCACTGCTGGAAGGCATCAGAATCCGTCCGGTTGAGAGGACGTGTTCTCCGCTCCCTCTGACACTGACTACGTCTGTGCCCTACCTCTCCGCTTTAGCCTTCCGGCCCCGGAGGTCACGGCGGGGCTGAGCAGCTGGCCCTAGGCCACTGGTTGCCTTCAGGAAGGCCTCGAACTCCAAGGCCCTCGCCAGCGTCACCTGCAGGTCCTCAGGGTGTGCCTGCTTGACGTAGATTTGCAGCTGCTGGTCCTGCAAAGCGTCAACAAAGAAATTGCGGGCCAGGACCACAATCATCTCTTCCGCAGCCGCAGGGTACGACCTCCTTACCAACGCCTCCACATCCTGCGCCAGCTGGGACAGTGTCTCGCCACGCTCACGAGTCCGCTTCTTCAAGTGGGCCCGATATACCTCGGCCTGGTGGTGGTGCCCGAAACGGCGTTTCAAAGCCTCCGCCACGCTGGTGTAAGAGGCATGGGATGGCGGCAGATGCCCCAACACTTCCACCGCGCTGTTACCAGCTGCAGGGCCTTCTCTTCCTGGCTCCAGCCCTGGGCAGATGCCAGCATTTCAAATTGGGCGACATATGCCTCCCAGGCCACCTTCCCGTCGTACTCAGCTGGCTTACGCCTCACAGAATGTCTGGAGGCTGAAGGACTGCAGGGTGGAGAACGCGTGCCGTGAACTAACACGCCCGGGGGGAAGGAAGGGGGTGAGGGAGGCAACGAGGCGGGGTGACCGGGTCCGAGTTTGCCGACACCTATATCCAAGGGAGTGGTTCCGATGGGTCCCCAGCCTTCTGCAGCGACCACTGGCTCCGACACGACGCTACGAGGCCCGGGGGTTTCCTGCCACGGACTCCAGGCAGACCCCAGTAAATCTGACACTCTGGCATCTGTTGCCAGAACCTCGTCTGCCTTCTCTGCTTGCAAAGTTACTACCTTGTGACGCCGCCTTTCCTCCCTCAGGACCTGAACCTCGCCTTTCAGAGTCTGCACCTCCTCCATCAGTTCACTCTTCACGCTGTTGCAGGCCTTGTCGGTGTACTGCTGAGTTTCCATCTTCACAGATGCAAGATTGCTCTGTAGCACCTCAACAAGTTGGCAGAACTGTTCCTCTGTCTTCCTTGCCTACATCTCGACGAGATGGTGCGCCTGCTCGCGTGCCCTCTGTGCCTGCTCTTCTGCCCTTTGTGCCATTTCCTCCCTCATACCCGCCAGCATGGCAGTTATCAGGTCCATCTGGCTCGGCTTCACCTCACTCGTGCCTTCCTCTGTCATAGCCTCCTCTATCATGGCTGCCGCCATCTTTGGACTATATGATAAATCGGCGCGTCTCACTGATCAAATATCACAAATCCCACTCCTGACACCATTTGTTACGCCGGCCGCCTCGTCTCTCTCTGCTACCAACACAAGGCAGGCTAGGCAGACGGCGTGCTATACACAGGGTCGTGAACACTGAACAGCTCCAAGAGGCACCGAGCACCACAGCGTCCCAGAACACCACGAGAGGAAACGCCATCTGGAGAGGCAGGGCACGAAATAAACACAAAATGGCAGTCTTTCCTTTATTTACACAAGTTATTTACCCGTACACTTTTCTATAGGCACAATACAGGGGGGACACCAGCATGTCACACTGCACGATACAGCTTATAACAGGGCAACACAAAATATCAGGTCACAACGGCCCACACGAGGTCTTCACAGGAGCAGCACCCAACAACGTATCCTGCTTGTTCCTCCGCTCCTCCGCTCACAGCCAGCTGCGTCATGTTTGCCCAGGTCCTTCATGTTAACACATGCCAGGTCATCCTTTTCATGTTAACACATGTTTCGCACAGAGACAAAGACCACTGGCGTAGCAATATATATATAAACACACGTACATGCGAACTTATCTCTAAATGACTCTCCAGACCTGGTTGACAAAGCAGCCGTCCGGAGCGCCATTCAGCACTGGATCGACAACACCTGCCTCACCTTCACCGAGGTCTCGAACACCAGCACTGGAGAACGCATTAAGTTCATCCGCCACGCTTCCTCCTGTAAACTCTTACGTGGGAATGGTCAGCGGCAGCGGAGGACAGATCATCAACGTGCCTGTGTGGTGTGAGCAGTCGGTGAGTTAGTGAGGGGAGGGAGGGAGAGGAGGAGGGAAAGAAGGAGAGGGGAGGGGGAAGAGAGAGGGAGAGGGAGAGGGAAAGAGAGAGGGGGGTGGAGGGAAAAAGAGAGTGAGGCGGAGAGAATGGGAGAGAGGGAAATAGAGAGAACGTTGATAAAAAAAAAAAAAAGTCCTCTCTGTGCTACAAGCAGATCAGAAGAGTTAAGATTTTATGGGTGTTTTTATGAATTTTAGTTTTAATTATTGATTTTTGTTTTGTTTTTTATTATTATGAGTTGTAGTTTTATAAGTTTAATTTTTGTGGTTAGTTTTTTTAATGAGTTAGTTTTTATGAGTTTTAGTTTTGTTAAGAGTTTTAGAGATTTGTGAATTTTAGTTGAGTTTGAGTTTTTATGTTTTTTTTAATGAATGTTAGTCTTTTGTTTTCGTTTTAGAAGTTTTTTTTATGAAAGACTTTTGTTGAGAGTTTATTTTTTGCTGAGAGGTCGTTTTATAGTAGACAAGACGAAAGTAAAACTAAGCACGGAAATATCGTGCACACCTGATCTCTAATCACTAATTTCACTACTTACACACACAGCTAATCTCTAATAGCTCGAAAGACCAAAAAATACTTATTTCAACTCAGACTTTGACTTTCCATGACCTTCACTGGCAGTTTGGCAGTCTGGTTCACGAGGTCGGACACGCCTTGGGCTGCTGGCATGAGCAATCGAGGTCAGACCGAGATGAACACATCCTAATTCTCACACAAAACATCATATCATCGGCTGTTTATAACTTTAACCTTATGACGACCAACAATTATGGTGTGCCGTATGACTATCCTCAATTATGCATTCGATGCGCAGGTAAAACATGTGGCTTTTTCAGTTCTAATTTTTTTTATTGTGTGTGCGGGTAATGGCATAAATAAATTTTGTAATTATAAAT
>NW_023644469.1:0-8646 GCF_015228065.2 Penaeus monodon | reverse complement strand
GCCCCCCCACGCTACCAAACCTAAAGGGACTGTACATGGGGGGAAATTTTTCAGGAAAGACTTGTGTCCCATACCAGTATAAGGGAAAGGGGTTAATGGCGCGGGATCCCTGACCAGGGATGCACGAAATTGATACACGACAAAAAATAATAATAAGAGAATGGGAAAATAGTAAAAAAATAATTAATAAAACAAATAAAAATAAGAATAAAAAAGTAAAATAATGTTAATAAAAGTTAAATAATAAAAATAGAAAATTTAATAATAATAATAAAATAATAATAATAATAAAATGATAATAATAAAAATAATTACTAAATGATAAGAAAAAAAAAATAATAATGTCTAATAAAAAAAAAAACATAAAATGTAATATGATAGGGGGATGTGATTCGAATTCTTTTAAAATTTAAAAAGAAAAAAGGAATAAAAAACCAAATCATATTATTCCCCCATTATTGTTACATCCAAATAAAATGAAACTTGCGAAACAATGGTAAAAGAAAAGAGAAAGAAAAAAAAAAAAATACGGCAATCGATATAAATTGTGAAAAAAGCAGGAGTGAACTTCAGCAATAACCGAAGAACCCCCCATTTCGGGGCAAAACAAGCAACCATCTATAAGCAACATAAAGGGTGAGTCAACTTTAAATTACTCAAAAAAATAAACAAACAAAATCACCGGGCGGCTAAATTGCAGCTTGCAATATTTTCAGCTAAATCGAGAAAATTTTTAAACTTTTTTTTGACGAACGTTTCAAAATTTAAATCACCTTCGTGGGGAAACTATACCCTAACTGGATTTTGTAACATTGTTTGATAAGTCTAAAGTTATGGGATTTTGGTAAAATCAGATTTATAAAAAAAGGGTCCCAAGCAAATGATTATTGGTAGCCCTCAGTTGTTTCAACAAAAAACTCATGGAACGTAGGGAAACCTAAGAATATTGTGTAATGTTTCATAAGAATTACTTGAAAAGATAGGGAAGTAATTTTATTTATGATTTTTCATTGAAATTTTACCCCTTTCCCTTTTTTTTTTATTATTATGATTATTAGGAATTTTTTTTTTTTGTTAATATTTCTGCAGTTGGTGTTTCATAGGTAATTAAAAACTATGTATAAAAATAGGGATACGAAGACAAGAATTTCAAAATACCAAAAAATTACCATTGTCTTATTAACATCGTCATCTTTTTTTATCATCATCACCATCCCCCATCACCATCATCCCCAGCATCACCTCACCTCACCTCAGCATCACCATCCCCATCATTACATTATCATTATCATCATCATCTTAATCATTTTTACTATTAGATTACAAACAACAAATTTGTGCTCATAATCATTAAAAAAAAAAAAAAAATATGTCATTGTTGAATATAATATCACATTACTTTATTATTGTTGTCGTTATTTACTTTTAATCATACGTTTTTTTTTTTAAATTAATTATTATTTTGATATCATTATTTTTATTATACTTTATTTTTGTTTTTTCTTATACATTATTATGTTTATTTTTAGTAGTTTTAAATAGTATAGTATCATTATTATATTTGTAACAATTTTCATTATCACTATGTTTATTATCATTTATTATATTATTATTGTTTTTGTTTTTGTTGTTTTTTTTGTATCGTTTTTATTGTTATTATTATATCACCATTATTATTATCGTTATTTTATTGTTATCATTATTATTATTATATTTCACTTAAGTATTTTTATTATTTTATTATTATTACCATAATAATAATAATTAAAATTTTATAATAATAATAATAAAAATAATAATAAAATAATAATAATAATAATAATAAAAAGATAATAATAAAATAATAAAATGATGATGTAATGAAAATAATAAAAATAATGAAAATAATGATGATAATGATAAAATAATAAAATAATAATATTATAAAAATAAAAAAAAATTTAATTATTATTATTATTATTGTTTTTTTTACACATTTTTTTTTCATTATCTTTTTTTTATTATTATTATTTTTTATTCCCCGGCTTTTTCATTGTTATTATAAAATAAAATTATTATTATCTTTACTATCATTATTATTACTTATTATTATTATTATTATAAATTTTTAAATATTATTTTTATTTTTATTTTTTTAAATTCGTAATTTTTTAATTATTATTATTCGTTTTATATTATTATCATTTTTTATAATTTTTATTATTATTTATTTTATTATTATTATTATTATTATATTATTTATTAATTCATTATTTTTTATTATTGATTACTTTTAAAATATCATTGGGGCCCCTAGCGTTCATCAATATCATTTTGTTATTAACTTTATTTTTTTCATTATAATATAAAAATTTAAATATAACTTTCATATTTTGTTTTTAGTATTAAACCTATATACTGTCATCATTTTACATTTTTATTATTGTTTCTTTATTTTTCTGGCTATCTTTATTGTTTTTCATAAAAACCTCTCTTTCTCTCTCTCTCTGTCTGTCTGTCTCCCCCTATATATATCATATATATATATTATAATATATATTATATATATATATATATATATATATATATATATAATATATAAAATTTACGAAGATAGATACAGGGAAGATACAATTTTTAAGTAGTTTTATACGTATAAATTTTATATAAAGACAATTTTTTTGCGTATAAATTTTGAAGAAGAACTGGCATCATTAGTTTTTTATTTTTTTATAAAAACAAAAAAAATAATAAACAAATATTGAAAGGACAAAGAAAAAGAGATTTTTTGGAATTTACACCAAACCCTTACGTTATTACCTGAGTAGTGGGGGCCCGTGACCATTCATCTAATTAGCCTGAATATAAGCGGCATCGTTTTATGGTGTTGGCTGACAGACGAAAAAACTCCTTCCAAGAGGCGGAGAGGGGGGTGTACGCGCGAGCCCTGGTGTTTTAGAGGGAAGGGGGGGTAGCCAAAGGGGCGGGGTTTGGGTTGACAGGATGATGGAGCCCCTTAGCACGGGAGGCGAAAAAGAAGCAAGGGGTAAGGATGATATGAGGGAAAGAAATGTGAAAAGTTGAAAATTTTTTCTTATAAAATTCAGGATCATTTACTCACTGGTTATTTTGGGAAAATCTTTTGAGGGAGTAAAGAAAAATCACAATTTTTGGAAAAAAAATTTTAATGCCGGTTCTACCTAAAATTAAACCCATAAGAAGACGAAAAAGGGAAAAAAAAAAATCTAATCATGGCGGAAGAATCTTTCCTTTTTTTCAAGAATGAGTCGAATAATATTAAAATCTAACTTTCTTAAAAATTCTTTTGCTTTTCCAAAACATGTTAAGAGATTTTAATGTCTTACGAAAACATATTTTAGAGTGAGCGATATTAATCTAGATCTCGGAAGTTTTCACGCTAAGGAAAAAAGCGTAAAAATACTCACTGCTAACTCTGGAAACAACTCAAAAAATTTAAACCTTGATTTCTTCATTTATGAAGATTACAGCAAAGAAATTAGGGGAAATTTCATTTTCACGCCATTTTCTCCAAAGTTATCGCAATAAAACATTTATAGCACAATAGCTAACCGGCAAAATTGGCGGCGGGTTGATCTTGTTTTTGGATATCCCCTCTTTAAAGTCAGACAAAAACGAAAGTATTGCCTTTAATCAAGGAAACAAAAACCCTACAAGTCGGGGTGTATGTGTGTGAAATAAAGGAACACCACACACACACCAACCGCCAACACACACAACACACACACCCACACCACACACACACAAAACACCACACCACCATATATATATATATATATATATATATATTATAATATATATATATATATATATAATTATATATATATATAATATATATTATATATACATACACAAATTATATATATATATATATATATATATTATATATATAATATATATAATATATATAATTATAAAATATAACATTATATATATATATAATATAATTTAATATATATATATTATATATATATATTTTTATATATTATAATATAATATATATCACATTTAACGGTGGGTTCATTCGACCGCCGTGGTCACAGCTGAATAAATTTGCATTTTTCACGTTGTGATGCCTTGGAGTGAGTACGGGGTGGGGCCCCCCATTCCTTTCCACGGGGGTGCCGGTTTACCTTTTTAGGTAACATCTCTTTTTCACCCGGGGTTTGGGGACCAGCAGATTTGAGGGCTTGGCCACCCAGTGGCTAGGCAGGAAATCGAGGTAAAATTCCTTCCCCAAAGGGGGAAACAACGCGGCGGTCGGGCTCGAACCCTTGAACTAGTCCCGTCGTGCAGTCTTGAGCCCGACGCTCAAACCATTTCCACCGCGGTTTTGGACATCTGGTTCCATGTTTTTTTTTGGCAATTTAAGGGGTTTTTTGCCATTGCCTTTCCCCCCCCGGGGTTTTTATCGAGTCCCATCTCTTTTTAGCCGGCACTGATTGGGCGACTTGGTCCCCCCGGGCTGGGAGCAAACGAGGTGAAGTTCCCTTCCTAAGGGGAAAAAAAAGCGGGGGTCGGGGACTCAACCTCGAACTCAGATTGCCCTCGTGACAGTCTTGATTTTGACGCTCTAAAAATTGGCCACCCGCCCCCATATATATATAATATTTTAATATATAATATATATATATATTATATATATTATTATAATATAGAGAGAGAGAGAGAGAGAGAGAGAGGAGAGAAGGGGAAGGGGAAGAGAGAAGTGAGAGAGGGAGAGAGAGAGAGATATCGCAACACGCACACACGCACCTGCCCCATCACACCCCCAACCACCACACACACACACCAACACACTACACACACCACACACTATACACACTACACACACCACACACACACACGCTATATTATATATTGTGTTGTGTGTGTGTGTGTGTGTTGTGTGTGTGTTTGTGGTGTTTTTGGGTGGTGTGTGTGTGTGTTTATTAATTATATATTTTATATTATATATATATATATTATATATATAAATATATATGTATGTAAGATGTATTTTGTGTGCGTTGTGTGTATATAATTTAAAATTTTAAAATTAATTATATAATATATATATATATATTATAATTATAAATATAATATAATAATTATATAGGCCGCGGTGGCCGATGGTTAGAGCTCGGACTAAAGACTGGCACGACGGCAACTAGTTCGGGGGTTTCAGTCACCGGGCCCGGGGCGTTGTTCCCCTTTGGGAAAGAAAATTCCCTCGATTTTCCTACCTAGCCCTGGGGGGCCAAACCAGCCCAAGTCAGTGCTGGCCAAGCGGGATAAATAGAGAGAATAATTACCTAAAAAAGGAACACCGGGACTCTCCCCTGGAAAAAGGAACTGGGGGCCCTACCACGTTCACTCCAAGACATACAACAGAAATTCAATTTAAATTCAGCTGGACCACGGCGGGTCAAAAAAACTTTCCGTTAAAAAAAAAAAAAAAAAAAAAAAAAAAAAAAAATATATATATATATATATATATATATATATATTATATTTATATTATATATATAAAATTTTATATATATATATAACAAAATATTACATATATAAAATATATATATTTTTATATATATATAATTAATTATTTTAATATATATACATATATATTTTAAAGGGTTTGTGTGTGGGGTGGTGAGGTTGTTGTGTGTGTGTTGTGGGGTGTGGTGTGTGTGTGTTTTGTTTTGTGTGTGTGTGTTGTGTGGTGTGTGTGTGCGGTGAATAAACACACACAACACACTGTATGTATTGCATAATTTTCAAATTATGAAAAAGGAAATTAAACCTGTTAAAAATGCAAGAGGACACATGTACACAAAGTAAAGTACACAAAACTAAAAAATAAATAGGGGAAAAGACAAGTTGACATAACGCTACTTTTTTGGGTCGGGGGTAGTTCCGTGCCTACCAGTTTTTGGGCTGCTCGCAAATTAATATTGCACAATGCATGTAAACGTATTCCACAGAATAATTCATTTTGGAAATTAACACAAAAATATAAAGATTTTAAGTCTATTATATAGAGGTAGTGGTTTGCAAGAGCAATAAGGTATTAACAAAAAATTTCCGGTTTAGCAATAAAAGGGAAAAAAAATAAATGAAGCAATTTAACAAAATAGAGAAATTTAGTGTGGAAAAACAGTTAACCCTTTAAAGTTAGTGAAGAACTCAGTTACAAAGGAAAAATTGTCAATAAGTTTGGGGACTGTCTTATTGAAGCAAAAATGAAAAGAAAAATTGGAATTTAATGTTGGGAAAATGACAATTACAGCACTACTAAAACAAGGGAATTAAAGATTTTTAAAAATAACAATGCCCAACTACAAAAATTATAATGGGATGAGAGAATGGTAAAAAATAGAAAAAAAGGTAGATAATAGCAATGATAAAATTTTTAAAAAAATACAATAACAATAATGATAATGGTAAGATAGTGATGAAGATGTAATGATAATAGCAATTTTAACAATTTTAAACAACAACGCAATAAAGAAAAAATAATAATAATATTAATTCATCATTGTTAAGAAGTTTTTATTTACACTCCGGGTTATTATTATTACACTTTATTATTATTTATTATTATTTTATTTTTATTATTTTATATTATTATTATTGATTTATTATTATTATTTGTTTTTTATTATTATTTTTTTATTTTTATTTTATTATTACTACTACTACTACTGTTATTATTTTTATTTTCATCATAATCATTCATCACATCATCATCATCTCATTCATCATCATCATCATCATCATATATCATCATCATCCTCTTCCCATCATCTTTTCATCATCACATCATTATATCATCACCACCCCCACCATTATATCATCCACGTTATTATCTTTACTATTATTGTTTTTCTTTAAGTTTATTTCTTAATCGTTATCATTATCATCATTACAATTATCAATAACCACAGCCGAGACAAAAAGGAAAAACCTCATGACAAGCACTTTTATTCCCCTCTTTTTTTTTTTCGAAATATTTAGCGTCAAGAAACCCCCCAAAATTTTAAAAAAACAATACACCTCCTTTTTCGGCAAATGTAAACTTTTTTTCACGTGGGGGAAATGACCCCGTCGGACGTATAATCGCTCTTTGATAGGCTCTAATGTACCCCGAGCCCCTTTTTCCCAGTAATAAATATGTTGGGATTGGGGCCTGTTTTTTCTTGGCGGAGGGTGTATTAAGGGACGTGGTCGCAGGCATTCGGGGGCTGGCGTAATGATGCGGGAATTGTTTTCACCTTTTGGTGTGGATAAAAAGATAGATGGAGATAGAAGTTGATAGATAAGTAGATGCCATATGATGGATTGATGATGAAAGATAGATAGAGGACAAATACGCACAAAACACACACACATTATATATTACATATAATTGTATATATATATAATATAAAATTATATATATTATATATATATATATATATATATAATATATATATATATATTATTATATATTTTATTTTTTATTATTTACACACACACCCCACACACACACACACACACACACACACAAAACACCAACAACACACCATAATTATATTATATATATATATATAAAATATTATATATAAATATATAATAATATGTGGTGTGTGTGTGTTGTGTGTGTGTGTGTGGTGTTTTTTTTTTTTTTTTTGTGTGTGGTGTTTTTTTTGTGTGTGTGTGTGTATAGATATGATATAGATATAGATTATAGGCATATAGATGGTTTTGATAGATAAAAAGAATAGAAAAAGAGACAAAAGCACACCACACACACTCACACACACCACACACACCAAAAATAAACACACACAACACACAACACACACACAAAAATACACACACACAACATAAACACCACAAAACCACCACCACCCCACACACACACAATACACCCACATCACCACCACACCCCCACACCACACACACCATCCCACACACACACCACACACACACAACCCCAAAAATACACACAAACATACACACACACTCACACACACACAACACCACACACACACACACACACAACACAAATATAATTATATCTACTATTTTTATCTATCTATCATTATCTTTTGTGTCACACACAAACACACCCCACACACACACAAACACACCCCACACCAAACAAAACACCCATATTATATAATATATATATATATATATATATATAATATATTATATAATATTATATATATATATATATTTATATACATATATATATATATATTATATATAATTATATATATTATATAATTATGTAAATATAGATAGATTTATTAGATATATATAATAAAATATTATATTTTAAATTATTTATTATATATATATAATTATTATATTATATATATAATATTAACACACACACACAACCACCACACACAAAAACCCACACAAACACACCACACACAACACACCCCACACCCACCCCACAACACCACACAAC
Organism: Penaeus monodon; assembly: GCF_015228065.2. Taxonomy (NCBI): domain Eukaryota; kingdom Metazoa; phylum Arthropoda; class Malacostraca; order Decapoda; family Penaeidae; genus Penaeus; species Penaeus monodon. Next base: position 185 of record NW_023644469.1, on the reverse strand, counting down.
GCATGTATTATATTAATAATATATAATAATAAATATATATATATATAAAATTTAATTAATATAATATATATTATATATATATGTGTAATTTATATATATATATATATATATTATATAATTTAAATTAATATATATATTATATATATAATATAATGTAAATTGAGGATATGGTGTGTGTAAACATG
>NW_023644468.1:0-8647 GCF_015228065.2 Penaeus monodon | reverse complement strand
AAAATTCGTGGGAGGGCACGAAGATCAGAAGACTAGCATCGTCGAGCAAACAAGGCGGGGGCCGTCGCCGTCCGATAACGCGTAAAGCCGAGGCCCCGAAATTGCATGGGACCGGGCGCGGTCATCTCTTAATCCGCCATGCAAAACCCTCACGCCCGAGAGGTCATAGCGGCTCTCTTGGCTTTATCCGGCTTGGCGCCACCGCGGCCCCCCGTCGGGGGCCCCCTTTCCCCGTACGGTCCTCTCGCTCTAATCGCCAAGAAAGGGGACCGTTTCACCGCAGGGAAAGGAGAGGTGAGTCCTTTTTCTTCGCTGCTCGATGTCCGTTTCTTCCTCCTTTAAAGTGCCGGAAAATGATACGTAGCCCCGCTTTTCATGAAGCTGCAATTGTTGACGTTCGATGCAATGCCCACCCTTTTTGGATTTTTTGCATGGTAAAATTTCTCGGTAGTTTCTAACAAAAGCAGCCAGGAAATTTCCTAAGGTCTCATTTCCCTAAGATTTTTTTTGGTCTATATATGTGGAATTTCTTTTCCCCGGTTCTGAGAAAAACCCATGATTTTTGCCTATCATTTTTACTCTAAATCCCAAGCTTTTAAACAGGGGTCACCGAAAAAAACCAAACCTTAAAACCCATTAAACCTTGGATTAGAAATAGCTTTTACATTTGCGCTGAAAAAATCCGGCTAAGGATTTTCTGCCCCCAAAGCTGAAAAAAAAAATAAAGGGTAAATTAATTTTGGTAAGTTATTAATATTACTTGTGTAGATTTCAAAAAAAACTAGCTGCGATAAAGTCGTCAAGAAAGTTTTATGCCACCAAAACCCCCCTTCCCAAAAGGTTTTTTTTTTTTTTTTTTTTTTTTTTTTTTTGGGGGGGGGCCTGAGCCTCATGTAATAGCCGCGCTTACTTGGAGTCTTTAGATTTTATAAAAAAAAAAAAACTGCATTTTTTAGAAACGATCTGGCAACTATCCCGAGTGAATTAGGGGAGGGCGTCAAACTCACTACGGGGGGGCCAATAGGGTATAAATGCATTTTTGCGAGGCAGATAACGTTACTATGTGCAATTTTCGGTATTCAAGAGTTGTTTTTTAAAAAGACTTTTTATCACGTTCGCATGGATTTACAGGAAGTTAAAGAATAAATCAAAAAATTTAATTTAATTTAAAAAAAAAAAAAAATCACATTTATATTTTTAAATTATATATATATATTATTATAATATATATATATATATATATATGTTGTTTTTGGGGGGGTGGTGTGTGTGGTGTGGTGGGGTGGGGGGTGTACAATAGTGTATATATAAAATAAATAATAAAATTTTTTAATAATATATATATTTTATATAATATTATCAATTATTTATATATATAATAATTATGTTGGTGTGTGTGTGTGTGCGACGTGGGTGTAAAATGTGTGTATAATACATACATATAACACGCACAATCCCACTACACACAGCACAAAAATTATTGTTGTGTGTTGGGTGTGTATCCCCAATACATAAAAATATAAATTAGTGTGTATTTATGTATGATGTAAAAATATACGAACACATGCATGTAGGATTTTACATTAAAAAGCTTACTCCCTTTCACTAAAAACGAAATTGCGGGAGGCTATCCCCCAATTTCCTTTTGTCCAGGTGGAACCCGGGCCCTGGGCTACGATATTTTTCCCTCATTTCCTGACCTTTATCTGACTTTCATTCTTTCCGTCCATAAAAGACATTTTGAAGGAAAAAACGTTCGAAAATGGGGGCATTTGATTTTGATGCACTTTTGGGTTTCAAATGCAACTTGCGGATCTACAAGTCCCACGTAATAAAAAATATTTTTATTTAAGGGACTGGGAGAACACGGGACCTTAGATTCTGTATCGTTAGCATTTGAAATTAAAACCCTCGGGTCTAGGAAATCTTTAGAGGGGCCCCCCGTACCCACCACGCAAAACACACTATATATATAATTTGGTGTGTGGTATTAATTTTTATTTAAATATATATATATATATAATTTTATTTTTATATATATATATAAATTTTGGGTGGTTTGGGGAAATAATACATATTTTACATAATATTAGTATGTGTTTTTATGTATATTTTATACATACAACATAAAAACACACATATGTAATTGTGATGTAGTGTATTTTCCACAACACACACAATATATATATTGTGGTGTGCGTTGTTGTGTGTGTACGAGGGGGGCCCCATGAAAGTTTCCTCAGACCCAGAGGTTAAATTTTCACAGGCTAACATACGAAATCTATGGGTCCTGTGTTCATCCCCAGTCCTTAACTAATAACATTTTTTTCTATTACAGTGGGACTTGTAGTGCCCGCAGTGCATTTGAAACCAAAAGTGACATCAGAACAGTGTCTCCATTTGGAACTTTTGTCCTTCAAAAATGTCTTCATGGACGGAAAGAAGTGAACGTCGTGAAAGGCAGGAAATGGGGAAATATTCTACCACGGACCGTGTTTTCCCCGGGGACAATTGGAGGGGGTGATACCCTCCCCATTTCTGTTGCAGTGAAGGTGAAAGCTTTTTAAATGTAGGAAATCATCATCACTACTCCCTGCGGGTTCTAAAAGATTTTAAGCAGCCCTTTGCTTTTGAGAATTCACGTGTTTTTGGAGGTATTTTCTTTGTGTTTCCCATTATTAGACTGGTTTTATTTCCCTGGATAAAAAGTGAGGGAAATCAAGTTCATACTGCGAAATTTAGTCGAAACAAAACCCCGGTTTTTCTTGTTATTGACTGAAAGAAAAAAAGGGCCCTTTTTGGAAAGGTTGAGTTCCAAAAATCCTCGAGAGAAAATTTTTTCCATAGCAGATAGTCATAATGATCTTGTCTATGGGCCCCAAACACAAATCTTGACATTTGGGTACTGACGAACAGAATACGGGTCTCCAAAAAGGGAGTCTCCCCTTGATGGGTGGTGTCCCCACAAGGCAGCAGGTTTGCCCGGGGTAGAGGCCATTCCCTTTATCTCCGATCACACCGAACTGCCAGTGTTTTTAAAGTCATATGATGGGATCCTTTCCCCTAAGTTGATTTTATTTATCGAAGGTCTCTTGCGGTTTTGCGGCCCTTCAAAATGTAAAAATCGGACATGTCGAAATTCACTGGGTTCCCTTTTCACACCTTACTGCAACTTCACCGTTAAAAGAAAAATTGTTATGAGTTTAAAGGGTTGGGAAAACAACAATGACCCATAGAATGTGTATATTATGCTGTGAAATTAAAAGTTACTATGAGAAAAGTAATTGTGTCAGGGGAAACCCTTTTAAGATCCCCCTCGCCCGTTTTGGTGTATGTAAAAAAAAACAAAAACAAAAATAAATTTTTATATATATAATATATTATATTTTTTATAAAATTTTTATAATATAATATATTTTTATAAATAACGCACCACACTGGAGAAAAGGTATGAATGAGAATAATGTATTTGACCGGGTTTTTTATATATGTCAGAAACACATGACTAGCAAACCATTGTGTCAAATTAAAAAAAAAGCTCAGAAGGTCTCTGGAATTTCTTATACTTTATTCTTTTAAAAAAAAGCGAGAGTTTTCCCTTTAAAGGCTCGCAAATTTCTACGACTGCGGCAATATGCTGGGAAAAAATGTGCAACCAGCAGGGGGTTTTCAAGAATTTGGGGCAATATTTTTCACAGTGGAAGAACAGTGTCAGACGCATAACGAAAAGGCGTACACGTTCTTAAACAGGGTTTTCCGACTTTAGACGAAAAAAATTGTCTCCGATTTTTGGCTGAAGTTCACGGGAAAAGAAATGGGTGAGAAGCGACACTCTGGCCCCTTCTCCTGGGAAAAGGTAGATATGTGATATGTGTGTGTGTGTGTTATGTATATAATTTTTATATATATATATATATAATTATATATAATATAATAATATATATATAATTTTAAAAATATAATAAAATATATTTTTTTTAATTTTTATTATATATTAATTTTTATTTTGGGGAATTTTTTTATTACAACATTTATTCTTTTATATTATTTCATCTATTAAACTACCTATTATTATAATAATATTTATTATATATATATAATTTTTATATTTTATTAAAAATAAAAAATTTTTTCTTTAAAAAAAATGGAAAAACCCCCAACAAAAAACCCCCAAAAAAAAACTAATTTATTGAAAAAATCTAGTTTTTTGTTTTGTGGGGGTTTTTTCCATTTTTATGTAAAAAGCGGGCGGCGCGCGGGTGGTGGCGTGGCGTGTGTGGGTTTTGGGGGGTGTGTTTGTGGTGTGTGTGTGTGTGTATGTTGGGGGTGTGTGTGTGTGTGGGTGTGTGTGTGTGTGTGTGTGTGTGTTGTGTTGTGTGTGTGTGGGTGTGTGTGTGTGTGTGGTGTGTGGGTGGTGTGTGTGTGTGTGTGTTTCTTTTTCCCCCCTCTCTCCCCCTCTCTCTCTCCCCTTTAAAAACGAGACTATACATTAATAGGAAAATGTTTTTTCTATAAAGGTAGTATACCGTCTGTCTATTAAAAAAACTTTGCCCAAACCCTCTTCAACCCTCCCACCCGCGCCTATTCATTTTCATATTACAATCTATCATCTATCAAACCCCCATGTTTATAAAACTTGTTCTATCTGTCACTTAAATTAGTGCATTATTCGTTCTTCCCTTTTAAACGTTACCCCTCTACCATCATTATCTATTTTTCCCACTCTACCCATTGCATCGTTCCTCCCTCTACGACCTTCCCATTAATCATACCAGTTGTCCACAATGGATCTATGTACAGTGTATTTATTACCTTTGTATAATTAAGCTATGCATCACCCGTCTACTGCTCCCCCTTACTCATTTTCATAACTCTGCAAGATCGATAATAAACAAGTGTTGTTAAAGTCACAAACACTTTCAAGGGCACGAAGTTTCTTTCTATCCCACACAAATACGTACGCCCAAAAGTATAACATATATGACTTTTCAGGTTTTTTTGATATGATATTTTTACCGAATGAAATCTATTATAAGCAATCATAAAAAATGACTATGGCAAGTTTTAAAAACGACGGATTTTTATCCAAATACTAAAATATATTTTCCCCTTTTTGGTAACCCCTTTCCCGTTTTGCGATATGATAATATTTTCGCAGGTGAAAATTTCTTTTAATTCATTAATATGATCGATTCGGATGAATTGTGATATTTTTAATTTTGAAAATATTTTGTAAGGGGCCCGTTTATAGTTCTCTACTTCTTTCGGATTTTTTTAAGGGACCCAAAATTCGTTTTTGCGACCCTGCATATAATTTTTTGTTTTATACTTTCTTTGATGTATGATTAGTTTTTTTCATTTATTTCTTTTAAAGGGCAGATATTAAGTTAAAATGAATTTTCATCACGGTGATGCCCTAAGCAAATGAAAAGAATTTGGTAGCCAAAGTCTCAAATAAGATTATTTTTCCCAAATATAAAATTTTTTGAGATAATGATAAGATAAAGACTAATTTTATGTTTCAATTTTTTGGAGACACGAAACATGGAAATGAGTTTTAAGTTTCAAAACAATGGTTTTACCTTTTATTTTGATGCGTTCATAGTATATGACCGCCCGGTCGAAACTAAAACTTCAGTATATTAAGTTTTTAAAATAGTTTGGTTTTCACGTAAAAAAATTTATAGGAAATTTTAAAATGTGTAACAAACACTGATAATGCTGAAAAGTTGACTAAATATAGTACAATAAGTTGGGTGCAGTTATTGTACAGGAAAACATTAAATACTGATGTTAGTGCTCAGTGTTTTTGAAAATATGATAGGCATTTTTTGGGAAGAGTATTAAAAAATGATATCATTGTTATTGTTATTTTTTTGTTTTTATCATATGTTATTATCATTATTATACTGATATTTTTGTTTTTTTTTAAAATTTTTAATAATTATCACTACCCTCATTATGTTGTTATTGTAATTTAATATTATCACTATCATTTTTTATACTGCTGTAATTTTTTTATTATTGATTAGATAAAAAAAAATTCATTTTAATTTTTTTTTATTATCATATTTTTATTTTTGTTGTTGTTGTTGGTTAAATTTTATTACATTTCATTTATCTCATCATCTCATCATCACATCATCTCACATCATTTTTTTTTATCATCATTAATTTGTTGTTAGTTTTTCATTTCTGATATTATTTTAGTATTGTTGCTATTATTATTGTTTTTATTTTATTATTATTATTTTTTTTTTTTTTTGTTTTGTTTTTGTTTCTGTTGTTGTTGTTTTTATTGTTGTTGTATTTGTATTTTTAATTTTGTATTTTTATATTTTTTTATTGTTTTTGCTGTTTTTATTATTTTTTTTTTTATTTTCATCATCATCATATATCACTATTATTTTGATTTTTTTATTATTTTTTGATGATTTTTTTGTTTTTGAATTTTGCTGTTTTTATTTTCTTGTTACTGTTATTTATTTTTGGTAATTTGAGGGTTTTTTTATTTTAGCCGAACATTTTCTATTTTAGGAATACAATTAATGTCTTAGCATTTAATTTACTTTACCTTGTAAAGGGCATAATGATAGGTATCACTTGTAAACCACACACCCCCACACACCACCACACACCCCACACACACACACACACAACACACACACCCCACACACACAACCCCCAAAACCACACAACACCACAACACACACACACACAACCACACCAACACAAAATCAAAACATTTCCCACCCACCCATTCTATCATTACCTTCCTTCAGTTTAGAGGTAATTTTTGAATTTTAACTTCTTACATTTTGAAATATAAGTTTTATTAATATTGTAGTTTTGTTGTCATGCCTTATTCTATGTTTTTTTCTTATGACATTGTTAAACATAAATTCAGTTTACTAAACAAAACCAAAAAAAGCAGTTTTTTCTCTCTCTCTCCTCTCTCTCTCTTCTCTCTCTTTTTCTCTCTCTCTCTCTCCCTCTCTCCTCCCCTCTCTCTCTCTCTCTCTCTCTTCTCTTTCTTTCTTTTTTTCCTTTTTTTCTATTTTTTTTCTTTCTTTTTCTTTTTATAATGATAATAATTTGCTATATTCACGGTTATCAGAATGTTATCTTTGTTTCCCTTTCCCCAGCTATAGTTAGATAGCTACCAAGCCAAGGTAGGATACGTATCTTGTTTTACTGTATACTCTGTTTTAGTTATCTTTCAGTGTCAGAACAGCAGCTTGTGGGTTAACAGGTGAGAGATATTGATGGAGACTGGTTATCAGGTGTATTTTTTGTAGTTTGAAAGTACTTTAGTAGGAATAAAAAACAGGTTTTAGTACTTGCTACTGATTATTATATTAAAATTTTTTTCAGACAAAAATGGGTATTTTTTCATACCCGTTTGGCATTGGTAGCCATTGGGGGGTGTGGCGATCAAGGCAGTCCTGTATTTCCTTGAAAAATCTCCATCTGAGAATCATTCAAGCAACCTATACAGACACCAGTAAAGCCAAAAGTGACGGACCAGAAAAATCGAGATCCCGGTCCTCAAGCAAGGTGTGTTAAGAAGTAAATGGTGTTTTTGTTAGATTTGTTTTAGGGTGAAAAATTTGCTTTGAAAGAAGTTTTTTTTCCATTGCCTGGCAAAAGTCACAGATTTGATTGCTGAACTACAAGATATCCAAGGATAACATCACATTATCTCTTACTTCATTTAATCTCTGTTTTTGTTTGTTATCTTTTTTACATAGCACCATCGGTCTTGAGTTGCTGTGAGATGTATGTTCTGTAGGAAGTTCAGAGTAATATATCAGAATTTCCACCTGTGTATATTTGTCTGAGATAATCCAAACTTTAGTTATTTGTCATTTATTTGTACACACAAAGATGGGCAGACTTCTCAATTACACAGTTTTAGGGTTTATATGTGTTATCAGCTTTTTTATTCAAATATTCTTATACTGAAGAAACTAAAAGATTTATATATTTTCCCTAGGCTTTGTGTGGACAAGTGCCAGCAGACTTAGATGCCATAGTTGTGGGCAGTGGATGGAGGCCCTGTCAAAAGCAGTATTATGGCCAAAGCAGGAAAGCGAGTGTTTTTGTTGGTTTGGAGCAGCACGACCAGGTATCTCAAAAATTATTCTTATGGGCCTTAATGTTTATTTATCCCATTTTAGGGTAAGAGTATTTTTTTTTTAGCATTTACATTTTTTAAAGCACAACCATTTTTGTCTGAAAAATGTCTTTTGGGTAATAAGGAAGTTTATGCATACCAATTAAACTTGACTTTCCAGATTTTTATGACCTGCAAACCTATATATGCTCTGTTCTCTGTGTTCTCATACATCTTTTTACATCACAGGCTGGAGGTTGTTGTCACACCTTCATTTACAAGAACTATGAATTTGATGTTTGGTATCCACTACATCGGTTTAAATGCAATATCAGTCCATAGTAAGACTTACCTCGACCAAATAAAAGATGGACAAGTGGAATGGGAACCTCTAGGTATATCTCTATAAATTTTCTTGTTTATTTTGATGCAAGGTCTAAATACACACACACTACACACATACACTATGGTGTGGTATATATATGTGGTGTGTACAGTATAATGGTGTGGTATATATAGGAATATTTTAAT
>NW_023644467.1:0-8647 GCF_015228065.2 Penaeus monodon | reverse complement strand
ATATATTATAAAAATTAATATAATATTATATTAAAATATAAAAATATTATTTTATTTGAAAAATTTTATTTATTATATATATTATATATAATATATATATTTTATATATATTATAATTATATTATATATAATATTATATATATATATATTTTATTATATGTTAATATATGTGTGTGTGTGTGTGTGTGTGTGTGTGTGTGGGTGTGTGGTGGTGTGTGTGGTGTGTGGTGTGTGTGTGTGTGTGTGTGTGTGTGTGTGTGTTGTGGTGTGTGTGTTGTGTGAGTGTATATATATAATAATATATATATATATAGATTATATATATATATATATATATATATATATATATATATATTTAGATATATAATATATTTATTCATATATATAAATATATATATAATATATATATATATAATATATATAATATATATACAATAACACACACACACACACCACACACACACACACACCACACACACACACGACATACATATAAAATATATATAAAATATATATATATATAATATATATATATATATATATTATATATATATAGTATATATATATTATATTATATATATTTTTATATATATATATAGTATATATATATATATATGCAAACATACATGTGAATGGTGTGTGGATTCATTTAGATATCTATTTTTCTAACCATTCACCCCATTTTCGTTATGCTTATGAGTTCTCCTACAACCACAGGTACAACTATTACAACCTCTCATGCTCCAAATCCTCTTGATTCCCTTTCAAATCTCCACTTTCTCTTTTTCCTTGTCACTAGTCCTAATCACCTAGTACAGCAATGTCAACGATGATGCATTTCTTTTTTCCTTTATTCACAACAATTATGTCAGGTCTCCTTGCCTCAATTACACTGTCACATTGGATATTCACATGCCATAGGAGCTTTTATCTCGTCATTTTCGACACCACCCTCAGGGGAATGTCTCATACCATTTTCCTGCCTTTTCTAGATTGTATTTCTTGCATAAATTCTAATGTATCAACCTCGCAATGCTGTTGTGTCATCTTTTTTATTCTTTCAATCTTTTGCATACAATAGCGACTGTTTGTATTTTAGATCAGCTTTCTCAGTCACTCCCATATCTCCTCAGCATCTGTTGATTCCGTCATTTTTCTGGCAAACTGTGAGTACATTCTCTTTTTCCCTTCCATTTTGCTCTTTTTCATTCATCCATATCCTTTTTAACTCATCCATGCTGACAACATTTTAAGTGTCTACCACTTGAGCAAGCCTTACACCCCGAATCAATGGCTTGGACGGAGTACCCTTTCATACCTCCCCAAATTATTCTCTTTACTTCGAACGTAACCTTCGCAGTTGATCAGTCCACGTTTTCCTTTCTCTCTAGTCAATATTTCCCTGTATGTATCTCTCTTAAGATGCAGTGCCCGTGCATTGTCATAATCTTCCTCGATTTCTGATCCATGTTCTTTAATTCATCCGTTGTCCATTTCAGAGTGCCAGCACCATATCTCAGTACTGATACTACCCATGTGTTAATGGCCGAGATCTTATTCCTGTCATTCAATTTTGACTTCAAAACCAACTTCAGCCTTCTTTTGCATTCGCTTGCTAACTTTCCTTTCATATGTCCATTTCTTTGACCTTTTCCATCTACAAGATACCCAGATATTTTTATTCACTTTCATCGATTTCTTTCATCATTTGCACAATCGGAAGTGCAACACCATTTAGCTTCACAAGTCTCCCTCTCTTCCATACCAATACTCCATACTTATCTAATCCGAATTGCATCCCGACATCATCACTGAAGAGGCGTACAGTTGCACTAATGAATCTATTTGGTCTTATTCTGACAAACAACTTAGATCATCCATGAATTAGATGTTTAAATTCAAAATTTTTTGTCACCCCATTCATAAGAAGGGGGTATTTTCCCCAAAATCAATGTCAGTGTATTTCATACATGAAAAAAATAATGGCGATAGGCTACCCCCCCTGAAAAATTTCCCTCTCTAAATATCACATCCCCCTAGCTTCACCAGACGAGTTAGTTTCCCATGAACGCATACTTTTAATTTCGACTTTCTCTGCTATCTCAAATATTTCAGGCACTCAAAATCCACCAGGGCATATACCTTTTTGTAATCCTCCACGCAAAGTATTTGCCCCCATTAAAATCTTTGACCCTTTGTTCAGGGGTCCCCTTCTAACAGCCCTCTCCCACGGGTATATTTCCCCCTTTTCCCAAAAAACAAGTCTTAATTCCTCAGCAATCATCCCTGAAAGAAACTTCCACATTAGGGTAGGTAGGAATGGGTCGATAATTATCACTGCATTTGACGGACAGTTCCCCCAAAAAGTCACCCATTTAGGAACCCGTTTGCATAAAAAAATTTTCCTCCGGGTTTGCTATATCTCTTGCAATGATGACAGTTGTTTGATCCAATCCCCCTCGACTGTCGCTTACGGGTCTTCCAATCTTTTTTTTTCCCCTCTCTATTGTTTTGTTTCTTTTCGGTTCATGCAACCATCAAATTCCTTAATGTTCTTTCCCTATCCCCCAGATTTAAACTCTCCTCAGCATCCGATATTATATTTTCACCCAACCCCCCCTTCACTTCTTTAACACCCTTTTCTGCTCTACAAAAACTTTCGTTTTCTGCCTATCTCCATACTCTTTATCTTTGCAGCTTTTGATAATAACCTTGTCTTAGTTCAAAAAACCTTTTGTCAGCCTTTTCCTTTTGTTCCATAGTGATCCCCTAAATCTTGACTTCCATTTTTCAGTTCATCCTTTCTCCTTTTATGTTTTTTTTAACCTTTTTTAAAGTTCGTTATACCCCTTTCCCCGGGCCCCCTGTTTTTTCCCTTTGTTCCGCTTCCCCCAAAGGTTTGGCCCCCCAAAAACTAGCAGTTTTTAGTAAAGTTGTTTTTTGAGTGATTTCACTGTCACCGGGTTTTAAGGGTCCTTTCCTTTTTCAGTTTCCTCACTTAATCTTTTCGATGATTTTCTTAAACATTTTGTTACCATTTGTTTTTCCTGAGCATCAGCCCCTTTACTTTAACATGTTTCGTTTGTTCTTGGGTTGTTTCGTTCCTCATTAACCCAAATTATAATGTAGCCTTTTTGGCTCTTTCATCTATCCCCAGCATTTAAACCCTTTGGAAAATTTTTCCCCCCGTTCCTGTCATTTTCTGTTTCTTACCTGTTTTTCCAACCCTCAAGTCCTCTAATGCCACCTTGAAAACCAACCTTTTTCTGATAGCTCGGGCCCAAATCACAGAGGCTCTATTCACTGGTGTCAAACTTTCTTTCTCGCCAATTTTTTTACACAGGGTTCGCATATAAAAACCAAAAGACAAAAATTTTTCATTTCTTACATCATTTCTTTAGTTTTTTGTTTCCCCTCGAACCCCTGCCGGGACGAGGGCCCTTTCATTTGGTTCAGTGCTTTTCACTTCTTATCTTCATATTTTTTTTGCTTCTTTTTCACTCAATGAGGTCTTTGGTGATAGGTGCACAAGCCAGCTATTTTACGAGACCCCATTTTAGGAGGGCTGTGCGTGTACATCTACAGGTGGCGGCGTTTTTACCCTGCTGTATCCTTGAAGGGGCTTGTGCTCCCCCCGAAAAACTACAAGGTGCCAACAGAAAGAGTGTGTTGCGTCGTCAACGCATCCTCACTCCTGTTCCCCTGCATCGTAGGAATATGTGCTTTTGAGACAAAATATAAAATTAAATTATCTACAGCACTTCCCACACGAATTGAAAAAATGTCAAAAAAAATCCATTTTTTTGTAAAGACTAAACGGGGCACCCGTCGACTAAACTGGACTAGCCCCAAAGAAAAAAAGGACAGGGTACAAAATTTCCTGGTGTTTTCATCAGTCCTCAGTAAAATTTTTCCCTTGGTTAAGCGGTTTTTATCCCCCTTTTCATCAAAGAATTTGGGAATCCCGTACCCGACCTTGTTCCTGAGGAAAGACACTCCTTTTACCTGGCCCAAGGGCCAGCAACAAGCTTCGAAGTTTTCAAGCAACGCATCCCCGAAACTCCATTTTTTTTTATTATTATTTTTCCCGATTTTATTGAGACTTTCTTTCGCCAAAGTGCTCGTCAAAGGGCTAGGAGCCCCCCTTAAGCAACCCCACGAGGGACACTACTACCCACGCCTTGCCATCAAAATTAAACCCAAATTGAGAAATTTACTCTGTCACGACCTCGAGCCCTGCCGTTGTCTGGCTCTCAGCACTTCAGAGAAATCATTAAAGGTTTAAAGGGTTTAAAAGGAGTTAAACCCAAGCAGATGTTCTTCACATAAGGTCTCAGTAAATCACCTTTTGCCTCACCCCCTTTGGAATCCAGGTGAAGCAATTAAGCCCATTGTATTCTGAATCATCCTACCTTGGGGGTAATACAAGCCCCCCCGACGAACAAACCCTTCCCATCGAAGAATTCTCCCTCCGAGACGGCTGGCTTCCAAAAAATCGGTTCCCAAGAAATTACGTGGACCCAAGCAACGTCGACATCCCACCAAAATGGTCCCCCCAAAGTCTTATCCCCACAGAATAAGCTACTCCACGTTTCTCATACTTCAGACATAAAGGGTTTTTTCAAAATTTTTGAGCTAGCTCGCTCTTGCTTTTTATTTCCCCAGCTTGGCCCACGAGTTATAAACACATAAAAAGCGCCAGACCTGTCCTTCTACAAGGGACAACCGTCGCCCCAGCACCTGCACTCCCCTATGACATACCAAAAACGCCCCTTCGTAGAGTGAGTATGGACATTTTCCGGGTTTTACTCCCCCAGAGAAAAGAAAACAGTACCTATTTTCTGATTGACAGTTTCAGCCACTTTATGAGCTTTCCCCCATCCCTGGGAAGAGCAAAGAGACATCACTTGCCCTTCTTCTCTCACGTCTTTTTTTGCCTGGTATCCCTGACAAAATATGTTGACAACATTTCCGAATTACTAATCGGTACTAACAGCCTAGCAAATTTAACATCGATCTTGTTCATATACTCCCAACAGACCCCGGCAAATGGCCCATCGAAAGCCAAAAGGACGACCTAAACGTCCTCGGAAACCCCCCAATGTACAAGAGAGGGGACCGTGGGTCCCGCCAAAATATTGCCATCAAAAGCACCTTCCATTCCTCCTTTGGAAAAATCCCCCCCCCTATGTCGTGTACGGTGCGATCAGATCTACCCTACAAACTTCTGCAAAAACTCCCTCTCCCGTTTAGGAGACCATGAAAACCCGAGGCCTATTGATTGCCCCTGGCGCCCAATGTGGGAAAAGGGGCCTATCATCGCTCAGCGGAAGGAGAGCACCCCTCTTCCATCGGTATAGATAAGTCCTCCTTTTACCTAAAATTTCTCCTGACTTCTACGGACCATTTCGAGTTTGAAGGTTTAACCAAACAAAAACCGTGTCAAAAAACTCATTACCTGCACCAAATTGGTATCACTTTGACTCGCTCAAACTATCCAGCATCACTATGAGGACGAAGTCAATACAACGTTTCCCGTCTCAACCCACAAGTATTTCTCCAATTCACACTTGCACTTTATTGCCAGCTTCCCAGGGGGTACCCTTCCTTGGCTTCCCCCAGACGCCTTTTGCCCCCGGGTGATCAAGTCATCTCCCACTACCGCCATGCCAAGAACCCAACTCCTGCTCACATCGTCGAGACTTGTTTCTATATGCAGCCAGATTGAGGACGATCCTGTTAGGTGGCCCAGCAGTTTTAAAGACCCCTCACCTTTCCCCGCCCCAGACCCCCCCACAGACAGTGTACTCTATTTTTATCGCCGGCGCCATCGTGTCCTGCGCCCCCAAATGAATGACATTGAAAAACTGCCCCCGAGTTTTACCGTACTCTCGCGATTACTTTATAACTATATGTAACTCTTTTCTTTAAATTTTCTAAAAATGTTCATCAGAAATTTCACTGTCTGCTAACTGCTTTTTGTAATCATTTTTTGTCTTACTCTTTTATTAAATGTTTTAGCTCGGGGGCTGATTCCAGCAGCGAAATAGCCCCCTTTCCCGGCTTTGCTAGGCGCAGAAAATGGGTTTTCGGCTCCTAGTACCCGCACTCCAACCCGCTTGCTGGACATGGACAGCGATATGGGTACAGTGGGTAAGGAGATCGACCCCATTCTTGTTAGCACACAATGGAGGATCCCCAGAAAATGCGGTTTTTCCGGGGTGCCCAGTTTGTGGGACGACCAAGGCTGGTTGTGGGGTACCCTGCGGGTCCACTTCAAAAATCCCCATCCCTCCATGGCCCCCTAAGGTGTTTTTATTTGGACAGATAAGGGAGGGGGAGTGGCCTGGGGTTTTATCTGTGTCTCTACCGATTTACAGAAAATCGACAACCTAGGACCCCGTCGCTTTGTGGGACTCTTTAAGTGCGTAACACCGAAGCAACCCCCAGTCCATAGGTGTACACCCAGGGGGAAGGGAGAATTCCATCTCTCGGGACTTAGGGCCACTGCAGCTGTCACATGGGCCCGTAATGGGAACAAAATCTTTCTTGTAGTGGGGGCGTAGGGGTCGGACACTGCTGGGGAAGGGGGCAAGGAACAGTTCATCAGGAACTTGCTGAGGAGGTTGAAGGCCATTTCTTGGTAAAGCCTTTTCCCTGCCCACCCAACCCCAAGAAAGCGAACTCTAAGCCCTCCTCACGATGACTCAGTATCTCAATCATGTTTTGGGGACGTGAAATTTGGGTATTTTTAGCAGCGTACCAGGTAGACCTTCCCAAAAGTTAGCTTTGGGTGCAATGTTACAAAACCTGTACCCGACCCCCCCCCCCCCTCAGCGAGGAAACCCTTTACCCTAATGGAGGTTAGGAGGGGATTGCCAGCTGAAAAGTGGGAAAACTGCAGGGATATGTGATATCCCTGCTGAATTTCTTAAAGGCTGGTGGTTTGAACCTAGGCTCGGGGCCTGCATACAGTCCCACTGCCTCTGGCAGTCGGGGTTTGGTGTGGTTCTTTCAACCACTCGACCCAAAAAGGCATTTACCCCGGGGCTTTGGAAAACACAGGGGGGAAACCAAGACTTAGGGGGGAAATTCCCCAAAGCAGATTTTTGGCCTAATAGCAAAACCTTTATACTGGGACTGAAAGCACTGTAAAATGTGGTGGGGGTCCAGATTTCTTTCCCCGCAAGGCCTCCCCCTGAATTAACATACCAACCCTTTCAATACCGTAGGACGGATAATGGCGAAGTGTGGGGGGGGTCTGTAGACTTTTCCCCCGCCCCAAGGGCCCCACCCTGGGTTAAATACACAACCCCTTTTAACACCGTATGGACGGATAATGGGGGCCCAAAATCAATTGGGGGCAACATAGGCAAAATCAAGGTCCCAACCTTTACTTTGCCATTATGTTGCTTCCCATTGAGTCCTTTGGGCACTGGTGGGGGGCTCTTGATGCATTTTGCAATGAGGCGAAACCCTTAGCCTAGAGGTTCCCCGGGCCAAACCAAAATTCGGACTTTTGGGGGTTTGGGGAAACCCCTTCAGTCAACCATGCTTGCGATGAGGGGGTTGAAATTACAGAGAGTTTTAAAAACCTGGTAAAACAGGCCATATCTCTGGGCCAGACCCAAAAATTTAAAAGACGGATTTGGGCTGGCAAAAAGGGAACCCTGAACTCGATCAACAAGAGCATGCGGACCCAGCAGAAGGACCCAAACTGCGGTCTTCAAGGCCTTTAACTGCCAGTTTGCTCTCTGGAGGTGAAAACCCGGACGCTATCCATTGCCTTGGGGTTCGTCTTGATGCCTTTTTAACAAGTCCCTTCGCTGGATCATGGGGGACAGTTGGGAGGACCACGTGTTTATTTTATAATCCGGGGTCGCCAACTCAGCTATGGGACACCCATCATTTCCTGTGGATGCCCCGCCCCTCAGGTTGTCTCTTTTCGAGCAGCCCTGGGGGGAGGGGGCCTGTGGGACGACCCCGGAGGTCATGGCTTGGGGAGCTCGAGGACCCGTCGCGCGGAGTTTGAGATGGGCGGGGGCCTGCCCGGAGGCTCGCCCGAGGGTCCTCAGGTGGAAACGAAGGGTGGATGCGGCCCTGCGCCCCCCCGGGGGTTTTGTACTTATGATGATGATTTTATTTATATAATATAATATATATTATTATATATATAAATAAATAATTTATATATTATTTTTTTTTTTTTTTCTCTTCTCTTTTTTTCTTTTTTTTTTTCTTTCTTTCTTTCCCTATTTTTTTTCTTTTCTTTTCTTAATTTTGATTTTTAAATAACCTATTATCAAACAATTGTACATATTATAATATAATATATATATATAATATATATAATATATATGTGGTGTGGTGTGTGTGTGTGTGTGTGTGGTGTGTTTGTGTGTGGTGTTGGTGTGTGTGGTGTGTGTGTGTGTGTGTGGTGTGTGTGATTATACACAAACACACCAACAAAACGAAAACCCACAAACACATACACACCCCACACACACACACCCACAACAAACCCCCACAAAAACCACACCACACACACACCACACAAAATATAAATAAAAAAAAATAATAAAAATATATAAAAGAGAGAGAAAGAGAGAGAGCGAGAGATACAGATTAAATAAAAAAAAGGGGGGGG
>NW_023644466.1:2500-7500 GCF_015228065.2 Penaeus monodon | reverse complement strand
AACATATTAATGCATATATATATATATATATATATATATATATATATATTTATTAAATATATCTAATACAATACACACAACAAAACACAACAAACACACACGCACACACAAACACACACACACTCACACACAACACACACACACACACACACACACACACCATCATCATCATCAACCTGAATCAGTCCACTGCGGGACGTGGGCCTTTCCCAGTCTTTTCCGACATTGTCTGTCCTGTGTATTTGTTTTCCAGTCTCCCCCCCAAAAATTTTTCCAATTTTTCGTCACCCCATTTTTGGTCATTTGTCTGGCCCTTGGTCTTTTTTAATTTTATATTATCTATAATCCGTCTGTTACATTTTTTGCCCTTTGGGGGTTTGCCCCTGCCCTCCGACGAAAATTTTGATCTCCCCATTGCCTTTTTTTTTTTTTTTGATGCTAACAAGTATTTTTTCTACTTTTGTATGTTCCCCCTTGATCCACTCCCCCCAAATTCCGATCTCAAATTCCCCCAGCATAAAACCCTCTCTATCCCTCCTTAGGAAACTTTAGTTTCCCCTCCAGAAAATTTGTTTGTAGCCCATGTTTTGATCCATAGGTCAAAATGGTGGGAAACTTTTTTTAAAAGACTTTTCTTTTTGAAGATGGTAAAAGCCTTTTAATTTCCTACTTTTTCCCTCCCAAAACCCACCAGCCTAGACTGATGTTTTGGCTTGTTTTCCTTTTTCGTGGGATGTGTTTGCCCTGTAGAGGGTCCGGGGTATTTTATACTTGTCCACTACCTCTAGCGCTTTCCCTTTGGGTTTTTTGTATCTGTTCAAACCTGAACTTTTAATGAAAAAACATGATCGATAAAAAATGCGGCATGTTTTATTCCCCTTTCGATTTATTCTTTTTCGGGTTCAAAATTCCGATTTTCAGACTTTCTCGTTTCGGGTACTTTTTTGGTTTCTGCTTTCCCTTTTTGCAGATTAAAGTAGAGAACAATTTTACCAAAAAAAATCAAAAAACATTTTTTTAGATATTCGTCCCCTATCTTGTCCCCTTTCTTTTCCCAAATCAAAGCTTTTTGAATTTTTCCCTCAAACAACGTAAACATTTTTGGTGAGAGGGTTTATTGCCCTGTCTAACACTTTTTGATTGGTTTTTTGTCTTTTCCCGCGTGGAGCTTGGGGTTTTGCTGCCCCAAATTCCTTTGTATTCCAGATTTTACAATATACCTTTCTCTCCCTGTTTTTGGGATAGATTTCCAAAAACTGCTGATTTCTCTACAAAGTCAAATGCCTTTTCAAATCGAGGAATGCCATCCCAGGATTTTTCCTATTTTTCTTTTATTTTTTCCTTTTTTTTGGGTGAGCGAGGAGTTTGGATTTTTTGGTGAATATTTGTAAGTAACTGAAAGGAGGTTTAAAGGGGTGGTTTTTTATTTTCCTTTCGGGCCCCCTTTTTTTTTTTGTATAAAAATTAATTGTTGTTTTTTTCCAGCTTTCGGATTTTTTCCCGTTGAAAAGGGGCATTTTTAAAAAAAAAAATTGGCAAATTTTCACTTTTTGCAATTTTTCCTGCTCTATTATAAGGTCTATATTTAATTCCATCTTTTTCCCACTGTTTTTCCTTTTCATCCCTTTTAAGCGCCTTTTTTTAATTTCTTCTGTTGTGATGCTAGGTACTTTTTCTAGTTCCCGGGGCCATTCGAAATTTTGCTGGAGTTTGTTTGACTTTTTTACCGCCACTTCTAGTGGCTTCCTTTATTAGGGTTTTTGGGATTGTTTGTTGATTTAGCCAAGGGTTGAGTCTTCTTTGCTGAAAGGGGAAAATGTTTTTTTGAGTGTTGGGTTAAATTCGTGCTTGGTCTTAAAAGGGGGTTATTTAAAATTGGCGGGGTTTTTTTTGTATGAACTTACCCTTCCCCTTTTTTGAGGTGTTTTTTAAATTTGCCCTCGGACCATTCTATGGTCGCTGCCAACTTTAAACTTTTTTTAATAACTTCCACTTTTTTTACTATATCGCCCCCTTTTTTGAAATTTTCGGGAATGTAACATGTTTTGGGAGGATCGAATTAAAAATTGTTTCCTCTCTTTCCCCAGAAACCTTTCCGGATTCCCATTGCGGTTTCTCCTACTGTTTTTTTCCCTATTTTGGCTTTAAAAACCCTCCCATAATTTTTGTAAAAATGGTTTTTTACTCCCCTCGCGGGTTTTAAATGAACATTTCATAGAAGCTCTCTATTTCTTAACACGGTGGCTGCAGGTTGGGCATAGATTTGAATAATCTTTAATTTGTCCCTACTTTTTATTTTTATTTTTAAAAGAACCACTTTTTTGGCTTATACTTTTAAAATTCCCCCATAGAATCTATAAAATTTTTTCTCAAAACGTTTTGGGGAAAAAAAAAAACCCTACCCCAAATTTCCCTGCTTGCTCCCCGGGGGTTTTAACCTCCCCAAAAAAAGCACGTGCCCCATCTTTTAGTATCTTCTGTTTTTTCTCCTAGACTTCTAACCTCCAGAGCCCCTACAATACCCCATTTGAGAAAGAGATTTTCCTCAAGTAATGCTAGTAAGCCCGGATTAAATTTCTCTTTGCCCTTTATATCTATGTGCAAATTTTCATCAACGTGGGGGGGCCCTTTTGTTGCCCGGGGTTTCTAGCACCCTCTGCTCTGTTACGACCCTGTTTGCCGCCAAAAACAGGGGATCCTTCGTCTCCGGGGAATGAGGGCCTTTCCCTCTTTTTGTGCAGCAGGGTTTTTTTGTTTAAAAAGGGTAGGCAGCCGATTTTACCTCCCACCCCCCGACTTAGGGGGTATCCTGGAAAAAGGGGAGGGGTTATTTACCCGGGAGTTACTGAAAAACCCCCCTTCCCGCGGGGTTTACCCCTTCTAGTATGAAACTTATGTGTCGCCACGCACTCCCCGGGGTTACTCCCTGAACATTGGCTTAACTATAAGAAGTGTGTATATTGTGATTTTTTTTTTATACATGATTTATTTATGTGCATTACCCCCCAGTACAGACCCCTTTTATTCCCTGCAAATGCCCAGTACCACGTAATTTTCATTTTTTTAAACCCATGCACACGAAAAGCATTCATTTTACAATGCTCCCGGCATATGATTTGCTTTACAACCCCTTACATTATACGCAACATGTATGCAAAACACACACCGCGCATCATTGTGCCCCTTTACTTATGACTATACATACACATAAAAAATATAGCCATGGGCACAATATGTGCAAATATTTTTAATAAAGCAAAATTAGTGTCCCCCAAAATATTTTTTTTATATACCGGTACATGAACACTATATTTTTAAACAATAAAGTAAACATACCCATACATGAACCCACCCCATTTACCCCAAAACCCGTACATTTTATCCATCCCACATATCATACATTTTATAAAACACATATACAATACATCCCCAAGCACATCAAATACTCCATTTTCATCCCCACACTTTACATAAAACAAAATACACGTAACACAAAACATACGTACCCACATAATTTATACACATATAAACGCAAAATTACACTCAAAACCTACTTATGTACATTTTAAAATTACATACACACACATACTCCCCCACACATACAACCATACATATACATACACACAACATGAATAAACGTATAGGAAACAAATACATATTTTCTTACGTAATTTTGCTATCTTGCATATTCACTGGGGGACTTTAACCACCACCCCACACACCAAAACCCCCTGGGGCATTTCCGTGCTCCCCCCACACTCGTCCCAAAATGGGTTTGAACAGGTCTCCCATAAACGCAATACGTACCCCTTTTAAAAGGCCGTGCATTATAAAAACCATAAATTGTAGGTTTGCAGGGGAGGGTTTCGAAGGACGGAGGGGGGTTTAATGTGAGAGAGGAGGTTTTGGATTTTAAAATTGTAAGGTTTGGGGTTTTTGGGGTTAGGGGGAGTTAGTTGGGGTTTGATTTTGTATTGGCAGTTTTCAGAAGGTGTCTCATTCCAGCATTTACAAAGCCTCCCGTCCTGCGCCTCGGCAAAACCGCGGCCCTGGTCGGGGGGGGGTTAAAGCGCAGTATTTCCCTGAGATGCCATTGTTGACTTACACTTTGTGAATGTTATTTTAAATCTGGGGGCTTCTCTCGGGGGGATTTTTATTTTTGTGTTTTAGGGTAACCTAGTTAATCCTCCCTTGATTTTTTTTATGTACTGTACTTACTGGTTTTGGGGGGCTTTTTCCTTAGCAAATCTTCTTGGGGGGAAAACTGTGGTAATGCTTTTTGCTGTTAATCGGCGCCCGGGGTGGGGGTTTGTTTTTTCTAATGATTTCGTAATCGGGTTTTCTGTTCTGGGGGGGGAGTGATTTTTTTTCGTTTTATCTACTATTGCGGCACTCTCGATGAGCAAATTTGGGCATGCCTAATTTTGCACGGTAATGAGTATTTTTATTTGGGACTTTTTTGGGATCCCCATTAGTTTAAAAGGACCCGGGGTGCAGGTCCAGTATTGAATTTTTTTAAAACTTGTGAGACATAGGGGAATTTTTTATTTATTTTGGGGTGGATTAAAAAGCTCTATATTTCACGAAATTTTCCCCCTTATGTACAAAAAAACCAGATAAATTTTTCATCTAATTTTTTGCACTTTTTATCACCGACCTAACCCCGACACCTTTTTTACTCACTGCCAGGGTACCATCCCTCCCCCTATTATATAATATATATATATCCATAAAATTAATATAATATTTTAAAATATATATTTATATTATATTATATATATATAAAATAAAATATATTCGAAAATATATTAAAAATATAATATTAAACTTTTTATATACATACATACATATTCAAAATTTTAAATATATATATTTTACAATATATATATATATATTAAATTTTAAAATATAAATTATATTAAAATATATAATAATATTATATATTATATATATAATTATATATATATATGTACACACACCCCACACACCCATATATTTAT
>NW_023644465.1:0-8647 GCF_015228065.2 Penaeus monodon | reverse complement strand
ATTTTTTAGTATCAAATTATACTTAAAGTATGTACTGTTATAAAAATTATTTTTGCAATTATATACCAGTCAATAATAATAATGAAATAATAACAATATAATATATACAATATTATAACCACTAGCATTATTATTATTATTATTATAACTTATTATATATATTGTTATTATTACAGTTATAATATATTTTTTGGCAATAATACTAAAATTAAGATAATAGTAATAATATGATAATAATAATAATAATAATA
This sequence comes from Penaeus monodon, assembly GCF_015228065.2. Taxonomy (NCBI): domain Eukaryota; kingdom Metazoa; phylum Arthropoda; class Malacostraca; order Decapoda; family Penaeidae; genus Penaeus; species Penaeus monodon. Next base: position 8,396 of record NW_023644465.1, on the reverse strand, counting down.
ATAATAATAATAATAATAATAATAAATAATAATAATAATATAATAATATTAATATTCAATGTTATCAAATTTCTTTATTCTCACTTTTAATCATCATTATTGTTAGGGAAATTAATACAATTCTAGTAATTATTATCATTATTACCCTAATAATTGCCGAAATCACAAAGAAATCGAAAAAACGTCATTTTGGAGAAATACTCTCAAAAGGCTATATTTCGCTAGATTTTGCCGCTTTTTCGACTTTTGGGAATGTTTTTCTTTTACCTTTTTATATTATATATGGACACAATTCCTGTTATTATCATAAATCATTATCAAGATTATCATCATTATTATCTTATCATCATCATTATCATCATTATCATCATTATCATCATCATTATCATCATTATTGAAATTTTATTATCATCATTATTGCAATTTTTTATCATTATTATTGCAATCATTGGATTATAGTATATATTTTTGCAAAAATACTAATAACCACTCAATATATAGTAATAAAAATTTAATCAATAACAATAATAACGATTTATCAATAATTATTATATCATTATCTTAATTAGTATCGTTATTACTGTAATTATTACTGTTATATAATTATTTTTGCAATATACTACCAGTACAAATAATAATAATGATAATAATAACAATAATAATACTAATAACAATATTATAACCACTACATTATTATTATTATTATTATACTTATTATTATTATTGTTATTTTTAAACGCAGTTATAATATATTATTTGCAATAATACTAATAATTAAGATAATATATAATAATAATAGATATAATAATAATATATATATATAATAATACTATAATAATAATAATAATAATAATAATAATATAATATAAATGTTATCAAAATTCTCTTTATCTCACTTTTATCATCATTATTGTTATGATTAATACAATTCTAGTAATTTATCATTATTACCTCTAATAATTGCCGAAATCACAAAGAAATCGAAAAACGTCATTTTGGAGAAATACTCTCAAAGGCTATATTTCGCTAGATTTGCCGCTTTTCGACTTTTGGGAATGGTTTTTTCTTTTACCTTTTTTATTATTATGGGACAATTCCTGTTATTATCATCATCATTATCAAGATTATCATCATTATTATCGTATCATCATCATTATCATCATTATCATCATTATCATCATCATTATCATCATTATTGCAATTATTATCATCATTATTGTCAATTTTTATCATTATTATTTGCAATCCACTGGAGTATAGTATATATTTTTGCAATAAATACTAATTAACCACAACAATAATAATATAATCACAATAATAATAAAAATCTTAAACGATTTTATAGTCATTATTTATATCATTATCTTAATTATTATCGTTATTAACTGTATTATTACTGTTATAATAATTATTTTTTTTTTTTTTTTTTTTTTTTTTTTTTTTTTTTGCAATTATACTACCAGTACAAAATAATAATAATGATAATCAATAACAATAATATACGAATAACATATTATAACCACTAAGCATTCTTATTATTATTATTTTATACCATATTATTATTATTGTCTTATTATTACAGTTATAATATATTTTTTTGGCATAATACTATAATAATTAAGATAATCGTAATAAGAATAATAGTATAATAAATAATATTAATTATAATAATAATAATATAATAATAATATTATTATTAATAATAATAATAATAATAATAATAATAATAATAATAATAATAATAATATTAATAATAATAATAATAATAATAATAATAATGATGAATAATATTAATATTCAAATGTTATCAAAATTTCTCTTTATTCTCACTTTTCATATTATTGTTATGTTTAATTACAATTCTGTAATCATTATCATTATTACCCCAATCATTTGCCGACATCACCATGAAATTCGAAAAACGCATTTTTGGAGTACAGTCTCATAAGGCTATATTTTGCTTGATTTTGCCGCTTTTTCGACTTTTGGGAATGTTTTTCTTTTACCTTTTTTATATTATATATGGAGACAATTCCTCTTATTATCATCATCATTATCAGAATATCATTATTATTATCGTTATCAATCATCTTATCATCATTATCATCATTATCATCATCATTTCATCATTAATTGCAATTATTCTCATCCCTTATTGTGGCCATTGTTATCATTTATTATTGCAATCATTGGAGTTATAGTATATATTTTTGCAATAATACTAATACCACAACAATAATAATAGTATAACAATATAATAACAATAATAACGATTTTATAATAATTATTTATATCAAGTATCTTAATTAGTATCGTTTATTACTGTAATTATTACTGTTATAATTATTAAATTTTTGCAATTATACTACCAGTAGAAATAATAATAATGATAAATAACAATAATAATACTAATAACATATTATAACTACAAGCATTATTATTATTATTAAATTATACTCATTATTATTATTGTTGTTTTTAAACAGTTATAATATTTTTTTGGCAATAATACTAATAATTAAGATAATAGTAATAAAAAGTAATGATAATAATAATATAATAATAATAATAATAATAATAATAATAATAATATGATAATAATAATAATAATAATAATAATAATAATAATATAATAATAATAATATTCAAATGTTATCAAAATTCTCTTTATTCTCACTTTCATTATCATTATTGTTATGATTAATACAATTCTGGTAATTATTATCATTATTACCCCAATAATTGCCGAAATCACCAAAGAAATCGAAAAAACGTCCTTTTGGAGTATACTCTGAAAAGGCTATATTTTCGCTAAATTTTGCCGCTTTTTCGACTTTGGGAATGTTTTTCTTATACCTTTTCTATATTATATATGGAGACAATTCCTGTTATTATCATCATCATTATCATGATTATCATCATTATTATCGTTATCATCATCATTATCATCATTATCATCATTATCATCATCATTCTCATTATTGCAATTATTATCATCATTATTGCAATTGTTATCATTATTATTGCAATCATTGGAGTTATAGTATATATTTTTTCAATAATACTAATAACCACAACAATAATAATAGTAGTAACAATAATAATAACAATAATAACGATTTTATAATAATTATTTATATCATTATCTTAATTAGTATCGTTATTACTGTATTTATTACTGTTATAATATTATTTTTGCAATTATACTACCAGTAGAAATAATAATAATGATAATAATAACAATAATAATACTAATAACAATATTATAAACTACAAGATTATTATTATTATTATACTTATTATTATTATTGTTATTATTACAGTTATAATATATTTTTTTGGCAATAATACTAATAATTAAGATAATAGTAATAATAATAATAATAACTAAAATAATAATATATATATAATAATAATAATAATAATAATAATAATAATAATAATAATAATGATAATATTCAAATGTTATCAAATTCTCTTTTAATCTCACTTTTAACATCATTATTGTTATGATTAATAAAATTCTGGTAATTATTATCATTATTACCCAAATAATTGCCGAATCACCAAAAAAATAAAAAAACGCCCTTTTGGAGTATACTTTCAAAATGCTATATTTTGTTAGATTTTGCCGCTTTTTCGATTTTTGGGAATGCTTTTCTTTTTACCTTTTTTATATTATATATGGAGACAATTCCTGTTATTATCATCATCATTATCATGATTATCATCATTATTATCGTTATCATCATCATTATCATCATTATCATCATTATCATCATCATTATATCATTATTGAAATTTTATTATCATTTTATTGCAATTGTTATCATTATTATTGCAATCATTGGAGTTATAGTATATATTTTTTGTAATAATACTAATAACCACAACAATAATAATAGTAATAACAATAATAATAACAATAATAACGATTTTATAATAATTATTTATATCATTATCTTAATTAGTATAATAATAACAATAATAACGATTTTATAATCATTATTTATATCATTATCTTAATTTGTATCGTTATTACTGTAATTATTACTGTATAATAATTATTTTTGCAATTATAATACCAGTACAAATAATAATAATGATAATAATAACAATAATAATAATAATAACATTAGTATAACCACTAGCATGATAATAATAATAATAATAATAATGATAATAATAATAATAATAATAAAAATAATAATAATACTAATAATAATAATAATAATAATAATAATATTCAAATGTTATGAAAATTCTCTTTATTCTTACTTTTATCATCATTATTGTTATGATTAATACAATTCTGGTAATTATTATCCTTATGGAGTATACTCTCAAAAGGCTATATTTCGCTAGATTTTGCCGCTTTTTCGACTTTTGGGAATGTTTTTCTTTTACCTTTTTATATTATATATGGAGAAATTGTTTTTCTTTTACCTTTTTATCTTTTTTACATTTCCTGTTATTATCATCATCATTATCATGATTATCATCATTATTATCGTTATCATCATCATTATCATCATTATCATCATTATCATCATCATTATAATCATTATTGCAATTATTATCATCATTATTGCAATTGTTATCATTATTATTGCAATCATTGGAGTTATAGTACATATTTTTGCAATAATACTAATAACCACAAAATAATAATAGTAATAACAATAATAATAACAATAATAACGATTTATAATCTTTATTTATATCATTATCTTAGTTAGTATCGTTTTTTACTGTAATTATTACCTTTATAATAATTATTTTGCAATAATACTACCAGTACAAATAATAATAATGATAATAGTAAAAAATAATAATATAATAATAATAATAATAATAATAATAATAATAATAGTATAATAATAGTAATAATAATAATAATAATAATAATAATAATAATAATAATAATAATGATAATAATAATAATAATAATAATAATAATAATAATAATAATATTCAAATGTTATCAATATTCTCTTTATTCTCACTTTTATCATCATTATTGTTATGATTAATACAATTCTGGTAATTATTATCATTATTACCCTAATAATTGCCGAAATCCCCAAAGAAATCGAAAAAGCATTTTGGAGTATACTCTCAAAGGCTATATTTCACTAGATTTTGCAGCTTTTCGACTTTTGGGAATGTTTTTTTTTACCTTTTTTATATTATATATGGAGAAAATTTCCCTGTTTTGATCATCATCATTATCATGATTATCATCATTATTATCGTTACATCATCATTATCATCATTATCATCATCATTATCATCATTATTGCAATTATTATCATCATATTACAATTTTTAAATCATTATTATTGCAATCTTTGGAGTTATAGTATATTTTTTTACAATAATACTAATAACCACAACAATAATAATAGTAATAAAAAAATAAACAATAATAACGTTTTTATAATAATTATTTATATCTTTATCTTAATTAGTATCGTTATTATTGTAATTATTACTGTTAAAATAATTATTTTTGCAATTATACTACCACTACAAAAAATAATAATGATAATAAAAACAATAATAATACTAATAACAATATTATAACCACTAGCTTTTTAATATTATATTATATTTATTTTATTATTGTTATTATTACAGTTATAATATATTTTTTGGCAATAATACTAATAATTAATCATAATAATAATAATAAAAATAATAAAAAAAAAAAAAATAAAAATAATAATAATAATAATAAATAATAATAATAATAATAATAATAATAAAAATTTAATAAATAATATTCAAAAGTTATCAAATTCTCTTTATTCTCACTTTATCATCATTATTGTTATGATTAATAATATTCTGGTAATTATTATCATTATTACCCTAATAATGCCGAAATCACCAAAAAATCGAAAAAAACGTCATTTGGAGTATACTCTCAAAATCCTATATTTCACTAGATTTTGCCGTTTTTTCGACTTTGGGAAGTTTTTCTTTTAATTTTTCATATTAATATGGAGAAAATTCCTGTTATTATCATCATCATTATCATGATTATCATCACTATTATCGTTATCATCATCATTATCATCATTATAATCATTATCATCATCCTTATCATCATTATCATCATTATTATCATCATTATTGCAATTGTTATCATTATTATTGCAATAATATAGTATATATTTTTGCAATAATACTAATAACCCAAACAACAATAATAATAGTAATAACAATAAAAATTACAATAATAACGATTTTATAATTATTATTTATATCATTATTAATTAGTATCGTTATACTGTAATTATTACTGTTATAATAATTTTTTTTGAAATTTAACTACCAGTACAAAAATAATAATGATAATAATAACAATAATAATGCTAATACAATATTATAACCACTAGCATTATTATTATTATTATATACTTATTATTATTATTGTTATTATTACAGTTATAATATATTTTTGGCAATAATACAAATAATTAAATAATAGTAATAAATAATAATAATAAAATAATAATAATAATAATAATAATAATAATAATAATAATAAAAAATAATAATAATAATTTTTAAATGTTATCAAAATACTTTTATTCTCACTCTTATCATCATCATTGTTATGATTAATACAATTCTGGTAATTATTATCATTATTACCCTAATAATTGCCGAAATCACCAAAGAATTCGTAAAAACGTTCTTTTTGGAGTTTACTCTCTAAAGGCTATATTTCGCTAGATTTTGCCGCTTTTTCGACTTTTGGGGAATGTTTTTTTTTTACCTTTTTATATTATATTGGGAAAACATTCCTGTTATTATCATCATCATTGTCATGATTATCATCATTATTATCATTATCATCATCATTATCATCATTATCATCATTATCATCATCATTATCATCATTATTGCAATTGTTATCATCATTATTGCAATTGTTATCATTATTATTGTAATCATTGGAGTTATAGTATATATTTTTGCAATAATACTAATAACCAAAAACAATAATAATAGTAATAACATAATATAACAATAAAAAACGTTTTTATAATAATTATTTATATCATTATCTTATTAGTATCGTTTATTACTGTAATTATTACTGTTATAATAATTATTTTGAAATTTATACTACCAGTACAAATAATAATAATGATAATAAAAACAATAATAATACTAATAACAATATTATAACCACTAGCTTTATTTTATAATTATATACTATTATTATTATGTTATTATTACAGTTATAATATATTTTTTGGAAATAATATTAAAAATGAAGATAATAGTAATAATAATAATAATAATAATAAAATAATAATAGTAATAATAATAATAATAATACTAATAATATTCAATGTTATCAAAATTCCTTTATTCTCACTTTTATCATCATTATTGTTATGATTATACAATTCTGGTAATTATTATCATTATACCCTAATAATGCGGAAATCACCAAAGAAATTGAAAAAACGTCTTTTGGAGTATACTCTAAAAAGGCTATTTTCACTAGATTTTGCCGCTTTTTCGACTTTTGGGAATGTTTTTTTTACTTTTTATATTATGTATGGAGACAATTCCTGTTATTATTATCATTATTATCATGATTATCTTCTTTATTATCGTTATCATTATCATTATCATCATTATTATCTTATCATCATCATTATAATCATTTTTGCAATTATTATCATCATTATTGCAATTGTTATCATTATTTTTGCAATCATTGGAGTTATAGTATATATTTTTGCAATAATACTTATATCCACAACAATAATAATAGTAATAAAAATAATAATAACAATATTAACGATTTTATAATAATTATTTATATCTTTATCTTAATTATATCGTTATTACTGTAATTTTTACTGTTTTTAATAATTATTTTTGAAATTATACTACCAGTAAAAATAATAATAATGATAATAATAACAATAATAATACTAATAACAATTTATAACCACTAGCTTTATTATTATTATTATTATACTTATTATTATTATTGTTATTTTACAGTTATAATATATTTTTTGGCAATAATACTAATAATTAAGAAAATAGTAAAAATAATAATAAAAAATAATAATAATAATAAAATAATAATTATAAAAATAATAATTAAAAAATAAAATATTCAAATGTTATCAAAATTCTTTTTATTCTACTTTTATCCTCTTTATTTTTATGTTTTAATACAATTCTGGAAATTATTATCATTTTTACCCTAATAATTGCCGAAATCACCAAAGAAACGAAAAAACGTCTTTTTGAGTGTAACCCAAAAAAGGCATTTTTGCTAGATTTTCCCGCTTTTTTCGATTTTTGGGAATGTTTTTTTTTTACCTTTTTTAATTAATGGAGAAAATTCCGTTATT
>NW_023644464.1:10000-37516 GCF_015228065.2 Penaeus monodon | reverse complement strand
ACTTTTTTTATTCCCCCTTTTTTTTGGGTTTCTTTTTTTCCCAGGGGGAAATGTGTTTTTTGGTTTTTGTCTTTTTTTTTTTTTTTTTAATACTTCTTCTTTTTCATCTACTTGCTTATGTTTCTTTTTCTCTTTTAAACTTTTCCTTTCAGATTTGTTTTTAAAGTTTTTTCTTTTACCCCTCCTTTTTGCTTTTTAAAATTCCGATTAGTACGTTAAATGCCTCCAAAAAAATTTTCCTCTATATCATTTTATGGTTTTATATCTGTCTGTATTAATATCTGCCTATTATAAATTTAATTAATTAATGTCGTCCGATTTTCCCTTTTCTTGATAGTTATAGGACAATAAACCGTAGTGAATCTAAAAAAAATGCGTTCATTAAAAGTTTTATCAAATTTTACCCAAATAAGGGTAGTATTTACCAATGGGCAAAAAAAAGTTTTAACAAGATGAGTGCTGTCATTAAGAACAGACAGTTAAAGGAAAAAAACCAAAGTTAGAGGTTAAAATTTTCCCTGTGGTCATTTTTGTTTAGGTGTGAGGGGACAATCAATGAAAATATGAAAAAAAAGAAAAAAATCAGTAGAAATGGGGTTTTACTCAGAAGAATGTCAGGATTTAAAGGGACAAAAAAGGTTTAATGAAGAATTTTTAAAAAGAGCGGGGTTTTAAAAGAACTTAATGAAAGTTTCAGGAAAATTTTGGGACACGTAATGAGGAAAGGATTGGAAAAACTTAGTGTAACGGGAAAAGATAGAAGGGAAGAGAAGCGGGGGTAGACAAAGTCAAAATTTCATCACCAGTTTTAAACAAAGACCCCAGTATGGGCAAAATGATTAGAAATGCTAAAATGTAAACAGACAGAACGGAGGGAAAAAACCCCATGATCGCCAACCCCCGAAAGGACAAGGCACTTGAAGAAGAAAAAAGTATTTAGCAGTGTTTTTTTAGCATTGTGTTTTTTTTAAAACGGAAAACAAATATAAGAAAGCACTAATGACAATGGAAGGTAATAAAAAGTGTTGTGGATATAAAAAGTGACATTTTTTACGAGGATGCGCGCGTGTGTAATTTGTAGGTTTATGTGGGGAAATTGCGTTTATATATATATATATATATATTATATATTTATATATATATTAATATATAATATATAATATATATATAAAAGGTGTAAATGTAACACACACACCACACCCCCAAAAATACAAAAATAATAATATATACACCACAACATATACATTATAAATATATATATATATATAATAATATATATATATATATATAATATAAAATATATATATTATTGTTAATATATATATTATATATATATTATAAATATATATAAATTTTAAAATAATATTATTATAAATAAAGATAAAATAGATATAGATAATAGAGAGAGATAGAAAATAGAAGATAAGTAAATGTGCGTGTGTGGGGGGATGTGTGTAAAGTGTGTGTATGTGTGAAATGTGGTGATGTGGTAGAATGCACACACACAACACACACACACACACACACACACACACACACCCCACACCCCACACCACACCCAATATATATAAAATATATAAAAATTTTATATTATTTATAAAAAAAACATTTATGCATATATATTATATATAATATAATATAAAATTAAAAATTTTTATTTTATATGTGTATAATATTTTAATTTTAACACACACCCCCACACACACACACACAACACACCAACACACACACAACAACACACCCCCACACAACAAACCCCAAACACACCAACACACACACACACACACACACACCACACACAAAAACCACATATATTATAATTTATATAAATAAAATTTTATTATATATAATATATATATATATGATATGAGGGTTTTTATTAATAAATTATATAATATATATATTATATATATTTTATATATATATATATATATATATAAAATAAAATACCACACCACAAAACAATTATATGCAAAAATATATAAAAATTTAGAATTAGATATGAGAGGCGTAAATTGAATTTGCATCAAAAGTTTTATTCAAATGACATAATGTCCCAAAGAAATTTTCTTTTTGGTTTTTTAGAAATTTTAAATTTCCCTTGCCGTTTAACTTTTTTTTTTTATGAATCTAAGGGGGCTAATCCCTAAAATTTGTAGTAGACCACTGACCCCTTTTGATGAATAGCCTCGATGTCGTCATAAAATACCCCTTCGAAAGATTTTGCTTGAATACTGAAGAATATATTAAATACACTCTACACCCACGCACACACAATTAGATTATTGTGTTGTGTGTGTGTGTATGGTGTGTGTTTGTGTGTGTGTGTGGGGTTGAGTGTGTGTGTGTGTTTTGGGGTGTGTGTGGGTGTGTGTGTGTGTGTGTGTGTGGGAGTGTTGTGTGTGTGTGGGTGTGTGGTTTGTTGACTAAGTGGAAACAGACAGATTTTAAATTTTTAATTTTTGGGACAGTAAGAATTTTATGCGTACATGCACTCAATAAATATATTTTATTTTTTTCCCTCGTTTGGTATTTTTTACATGGATGTCCCCCCATGTTTGCATCCGAAGATAGGAAAATTTTTTAAATTTTAAATTCATATTTGTTTTTTGAAATTGCTGATCATTTTCCAAATACTAAAAGACATGTATAGGCAAACAAATTAAAATCATTTTTGGTTTACTGATGGTATTTGTCGTCAGCAAAAAAAAAAGAACATTCCAAAGTGCTTTTAAAACCTCGGGCATGTTTTTAGCAAAATTCTAAAATATATGATTGATAACAAAAAATAAATAATGAAAAACGGATAAACATAACCCCAAGGGCATGAAATAAACAAAACAAAATCTATGAAGTAGAGAAATTGCTGCGATATTATATAAACTTAGTGTGTTTAGTTGTATAAGAAAAATTGTTTCAAAATTGTTTTGTGGAAAAACAGTCGAAAAAGGAAAATGATTTGAGAGGTTTTTTATCGCAGAAATTACACGTACATATTAGTTTCAAATCCCATATAGTTAATTTATTTTTTCTCATTTTTTTTGGTTTTCATTTTTTTTTGTCTTTGTTTTCTCCAATATTTTATGATGGGTTTTGTCAAAAGATAAATAGAGGAATAAAAAAAAATAGATTAACAATGTAAGTAGAAGATAAAAAAAAAAGTAAGAAGATAAAAAAACGAAAAGAAAAAGCAAATAGCGACTACACGAATGCGGGTAGGAGCAAGGGAAAGGTATCAAAGATCAAGTCCCAGAGCTTACGGGGAAATCTTCGAAGAGTTGGCTGGGTAAAATGAGATCAATATTACACAATAAGATGGGTATCCCCTTTAAACGTGCAGTATAGAACAGGGTATTTTCCACTGTATAATCATCCCAAATGGCCAACGGAAATTTCCCGTAGCCCGGGAACAAGAAAATTGAAAAAGGGAAAAAAAAAAGCGAAAGAAATAAAAGAAAGAAAGACGGAGGGAGTGAAAAAAAAAAAAAAAATAAAGATAAACAGAGAGGGGTGAAAAAAGAAGAAACAAGACAGAGGGGGAGAAAAAAAAGAACCACACGACTTCAGAAAAAAAAACCCAAAAAAATTTATGATCTGTTTTTTTTTTTTTTTTTTTTTTTAACTGTAAAGCGACTGTTACAAAAGGTTTCATAAATAGTACGTCGTTACTTTGACATAAGGACTATGAATGAATAGATAGAAAAAAAGTTATAACGAGGAAAAAAAGTGATAGAGAAAAAAAAGATAAAAAAATTAGTGTGGTGAAAAGGGTAAAGGGCACCCCACAAAAAGATTCTTTTATGGAATGAAAAATTTATTATTATCAGATAACTACGAGCTTTAATTATGACATTATTTTTTTTATATTATATCACAATTTTCATTTTTGCTTTTTTATTATCATCAAATTTTTCTTTATTCATCATTAGTATTATCATTATAGTATTTATTTTTTAAAATTATTAAACTTTTATCTTTTCATTATTATTTTTACTGTTTTTATTTTTATTAGTGTAGTAGTCGTAGTAGTAGTAGTAGTAATAATAATAGTAGTGAGTAGTAGATATATATTCTATCAAAATTAAATTTTATTTTTATTTTTTTATCTTTATTATTATTTATTATATATTATTTTTTATTATTTTTAAATTTTTGTTTTTATTATTATCATTATTATTTTTAAATTTTTTTATTACTTTATTTTATTATATTTTTATTATTATTATTATTATTTATTTATTATTTTTATTTATCTTTATTATTATACTTTTATTGTTTTTATTACCCATTATTTATTAATATCCTATCATTATTATAGATTTTTGAGATGTCATTCCTTTATTATATTATCTTTATCTTTATTGTTAATGTTTTTTATCCCTTTTTAATTCTTTCTTATAATCACTTTTTACCGATGTCATTAATCATCATTGCCATATGGGTCTCAATTTTTAATAATACCTTTTTTATCGCATCATCATTATATTACCATTTAGGTAAGAAAAAATAAACAAAGAATAAAAGTTATCCGATAAAAGAAATATAGAAAGATAAAAAAGGAATTAACAAGAACGATAGGAGAGTGAAACCTTTATGTTGTATCGAATTTTTATAAAAAAAACGGGGGAAAGGTTTCAGGGTAATAGAATGAGGAACCCATATCAAGCGAAAACCCCGCTTTTTCCCTTTTCCCCCCTTTTTTGATTTTTGCACAATCCACTTCTCATCTCACTTTCTTATCCCTTTGTTTTCCCCCACATAATTCTTCAAAATTTTTTTCCTTTTTGCGTCTTCAGTTTTTTCTTTTTTTCTTTTTTAAAATGCTGTCAAACTTTTTTATTTAATTTTCTTATTTTCCATTCGTTCTCTTTTCCCTCCCCTTTTAGACAAATTTTTCTCTATTTACCTAAAGTATGCATCGATCTCTCTATCAACTTCCTATTATTATTATCTCCAACACTATCTTCGTATAGGAGGTAGTGTGTGTTTTTATCCCTCAAATCAGTTTCATTCCCTTTCCCTTTATTATATTCTTCCCTTTCCTCCTCCTCGTTTCCAAAATATACACTTTCCAGCTTTTTTACTGGCGGATTTTTAAGATTTTTTATGTCAAAAAAGGGAAAAACTAAATAATGCAGTCCCGCTGCAATTTCCTTTCTTCGTGTTATGTTACCTCGTCTGTCGGGTTTTTTTCCTCTCCCCTTTTTATCATTACCTCACTATCTTCTGTCTTTCTTCTATCATCTATTGTTATCATCTATTTATCTTTTATCTGTGTGCGTGAGGCCTTTCCCTCCATTTACGTAATGCAGGTGATACCCGGGAGTGGTTTTGTGTCGTAAGGTTTTTGTGAATAACTGTGGCGTATGCTCTTTGTGTGTTTTAGGTGGCATGTGGTGTTTTATTTTTTGGGATTATGCCCCTAATCTGTTTAAACCCTTTTAGGAACGGTTTGTATATTTGGGGTAAGCTTTTAATCACTATAAAACTAGGCGGGAAAGATTTAGGGAGGGTTTGGAGAGGGGGAAAAAAAGAAGAAAAGAGAGAGAAAGAGAGGAGAGAGAGGAGGAGAGAGAAAAAGAGAGGAGAGGAGAGAGAAGGAGAGAAAGAGGGGAGAGAGAGGGGGAAAGGGAGGATGGGAGAGAGAGAGGAGGAGAGAAAGAAAGGGAGAGAGAGGAAAAAAGAGAAAAAGGAGAGGTTTAATTTTAAATATATATATATTAATTATATATTTATATTAAATATGAAATATAAAAAATTTATATATAGAGAATAATATAGATAAATATAAAATTAGATAGATAAAAGATAATAAATAGATATAAAAAAAAGTAAATAAACAGACGACTATGAAACAAAACAGAGAGAGGGGAGAAATAAACAGACAAATGAAACAAAATCGAGAGAGGGAGAGAAAAAAAAAAGAAAGATAAAACGTAAATATCAATAAAAAAAAAAAACGGAAGTAAAGAAGGGAAGATAAAAAAAGCCCAACAGGAGAATATTGAGCGAGGGAGAGACCCCTATAGGGCATTTTTTGAGCTTTTTTTGAGGAGGGGAAGACTGAAGGGGGGATAGGGGGGGGGGGCGGGGGGGGGGGGTTCTGAAGTCGGGTTTCTTTTTCTGTTCGTTGTTTTCGAGATTAATCACTTCTTCTTCTTTTGTTTTATTTACTTTCTTTTTTTTCTTTAGCACCCATCTAAAATTTTTCTAAACACAAAAACATAAACACCCCAAACACCCCACACACACACACACACACACACAACACACACACACACACACACGCACGCGGCGCACACACAACACAACACACACACACACACCACACGCACCACACACAAAACCACACACACACACACACAACCCCAACACACACAACAAACCACACACATAAAAGGGACATACAAATCACAGAACCAACAACAACCACACACAACATATATTAAAATTTATAATATATATTATATAAATATATAAATATATTATATAAAATTATAATATATATTATAAAATATTTTTTTTTTTTTTTTTTTTTTTTTTTTTTTTTTTTTTTTTTTTACGGGGGGTTTCTGTTTGAGCCCCCGTGGTCACAGCATGATATTTAAATTTGTATTTTTTGCTGTATGCTTGGAGTGGTACGGGGAGGGCCCCCAGTTTTTTCCACGGAGAGTCCCGGTGTTCCCTTTTTGGGTAATATTCTCTCTATTTATCCGGGCTTTGAGACCAGCACGTCGTGACAGTCTTGAGTCCGACCTCTAACCACTGTATATATATATATATATATTTATATATATATATATATAAAAAAATATAAAAAATATATATATATATATATATATATATATATAATATATTATATTATTATAATTATATTTTAATATATATTAATATATTTTATATATATTTATATTTGTGTGTGGTGTGTGTGTGTGTGTGTGTGGTGAATATATAATATATAATTTTTATATTTTAATATATATAGGTTGTGTGTGTGTGTTGTGTGTGTGTGGGTGTGGTGTGTGTGTGTGTGTGGTTGTGGGTGTGTGTGGTGTGGGTGTGGCGTGTGGTGGTGTTTGGTGTATAAATTTTACACACAACACACCACACCACAACAAAAATATATTTTTATATTATAAATTATAAAATTATATAAATATAATATTACACCCCAAACACACACACATTAATATATTATATATATAATATAAAAATTAATATAAAATATATGATTATATAACTTTTATATATATAAAAAACATAAAAATATATATATATATATATATATATATAAATATAATATATACATAAAATAATAAATATAATAATAATATTTAAATTTTAATATAAAAAACCCAATAACATATTAAATAATAATTAATATAATTAATAATTTTATTATTATATATATATATATAATATATATATACAGTTTATACATAATATACATTAGTCTTCTTTTTTTAAGGGTGGATCATGTTGAGCCGCTTTGGTCACAGCATTATTAGATCCCTATAGATGTGTGGTATATAAAATATTATATATATATATATATATATAAAAATATATATTTTTATTTTAAATATATATATATATATATATATACAACACATATATAATTCCCTTTCTCTCTTTATCCCATCTTTGTTTTTTTAATACCTTTCTGTTAGGATCATTTTTTTTCCATTTTTTTACCATTTCATTGCATTTGTTTTTTTTGTGAGGCTTTTTCCCCTATGACAATCGATATACCCTTTTGAACTTTATTAATATGACAAAAAAAAATCAGCATTTTCTTTCCCTCTAGATATAATTTATATAAAATTATAAGAATATAAAAGATAGAAAACACATTTTAGTTGTTTTTTTTTAGCCTCGACTTTTTTCTTTCTTTGTTTGAAGCAAAAGTAAGTGTAATTTCAACATAATGTCACAGAATTCTTATAGGATCCCTTTTGACTCGAAAAAAAAAAAGAACCCCTTCCCTTTTAAAAAGGAGATCCGATAACATTTTTTTTGAGTTTTTTTTTTTTTTATTATATTTTTTTTTATCAATGGAAAATATTTTAAGATCAATGGCGCATCCTTCACAAAAAAAACTAGGTCGCGATTTACGTTTCAGTAACAAAACAACAAATTCTTTTGACAAAACACACACCACACACAACACACACACACAAACAACACACAACACACAACACACCCCCACAAAACCCCACCACCCAACACACACCACACTCACATTTTACCTCACATCACACTCAAAACAACTTGTTCCTTATAAACAAAAAAATTTATTTTCCCCGCCCCCTTTCCCCCAAATAACCAAGCACAGAATCACAAATCACTTTTCAATTACAGATAGTGTATAGATAAATAGATATTTAAATAGAAGATAGACAAAAAGATATACAACATGTTCAGTGGTTTGAAAAGGGTAGACCCGACCCTTGGTCCCGAGTCAATTCCCCCGGGGCAGTCGTAAAATGCCTGAGCTCTGAGCTGGCTCGAGCCCCCAGGTAATGAATTTAGAGAGGCCTATGTCCGCAGTGGAATGAAAGGTGTTAAAAAAAAGAAAGAAAAGAAAAAATATATGAGTAATTCTATATATTAAATATATAGATAAATTCATGATTTAAAATAATATATATAATAAAATTTTATATATATTATATATATATATTATACATATATAAAATTTTATTTTATATATTATATATATATATAGTTTAATATTATATAATATATATAATATATATATATAATATAATAATATATAATTATATATACACAACAGCACACAGCCTATTTTTTAGATATAAAGAAAAGTCACAAAATAAAAAAATGGTCAGAGAAACGAGGGAAAATTGTGAATCTGCGAAGGTTTTTTGGGATAAGCGAAGTTTGCTTTGGCTTAAACCAGCTTTGATGTTTTTTCTGGTATTTAAAGACTTTGGGGCCAAAGCAAATTTTTAAATGTGAGAAAACGGGAAAAACGGTGCAGATTTTTGAGTTTCTTTTTCCGTTTGGGTACTGTTAGAAGGGCAAGGGGACGGACCTAGTGAGAGAATTTATCGCGGGTAGCAAGGCGCGTGGTGAGGAGAGAGAGAGAAAACACAAGAAACATTGTATCAGCCAGCAAGTTTTAAAGGGGGAAAAAAGAGTAGATATTGATTAAAAAAGGTAATTTGTTTTATTCACGGGTGAGAACAGAAACAAATAGGACAGGATGGTGACCCCTAAGTGACCTTGGCCACAAAGGCTATAAAAAAGAGAAAGGCCCACAAGGGGACAAAAGATAAATAGATAGACACACAGCAAAATAGAAAGAACATCAGAAATTTTATAATTTGACGAAATAAGATGATAAAAGCTAAATAAGCCGACAGACAGAATTTAAAAAGATAGAAAAAGGGCAATCGCGGCATAGACCAAAAAAAAAAAAATAAAGAAGAAGAAAAAAAAAATATATATTAGAAAAGGAAAAAAAAATAAATATAGATAAATAAAAAAGGATTAACAAAAGATATTAACTTAGATCAGTTTAAGTAAAAAAAAATTGTATGTACTTAGAAAAACGGACTTTTTTATTGCATTAAAGATACAAAATTTATTAGCAAACTTTCGTAAATACGTGCAAATATACTTTCTTATACGAATAAACCCTACCATAGATCACTCGTGCACAAAAAAAAAGTACCTCACGCCCTTAACATTTTTCCCCGGATGAATGCACACATTTGATATAGATTGATTATATATTAAAAATATATATAATAAAAATAATAAATATAATATATATATAATATATAATATATTAATATATTTATTTATATATATATAATTTTAAAATTTTTTTTTTTTTTTTTTTTTTTTTTTTTTTTTTTTTTTTTTTTTTTTTTTTTAAGAAACCCTAACGAAAAGTACACATAGATTCCCGACGTGCCCCCTTTTACATGATCAGCATAGGCCACCCTCTCCCCCCGAACCCCCTTCCCCCTTTTCCCCCTTTTTTTCTTTAAAAGTGAAAGTGTCACTTTTTTCCCCAAAAAGATATGGGGGCCCATCCACCATTTCTTGAGTCTCTTTTCCCTTTGTTCCTTCAGTACTTTGGGAAAAATTAAACTTATTTTTGGTCTGTATGTTTATGAAAAAGTGGGGGGTAGGGGGGGGGGGTCAAGTAAGTGCTGGTCCAAGCCCGGAAAATAGAGAGATAATTACCCAAAAAGGTACCCCCGGCACCCCAGGGGAAAGGAACTGGGGGCCCTACCCCGTACTCATCCAAGAGCATCCAAATGAAAACTACAATTAAGTATCATACTGTGACCACGGGGGTCAGACAGAACCTACCGTTTTTAAAAAGAGGGGGGGGGGGGTCGGGAGGGAAAGAGAAAAAAAGAGTAAATAAGAGGGGTTGTTACCACTTATTGCTTTTTTGGAAAAGTTTTATTATTTACCAAGACGATTTTTGTCAGAATCTTAATTTACTCAATTATTTCATTTTAATTCAGATCCCACAAACCTTTGCTAAAATAAAATTTTACACTAAAGTCACTTTACAATCTTATGTTTTTCCTCGCAATATTTTTTTTTTTTGTTTTCTCCCATTTTTTTTATTTTCTTCTTTTTTTTTTTTCTTTTTTTTTTCTTTTTTCGCTTTGGGGGTATGAATATCCCGTTCCAAAAACTTTGAAAAGGGAAACGTGGGATATTCAGTTTTCCCAGAATTTCAAAAAAAAGAGTTCGAATTGCTTTTTGGGGATAGGGGGGGGGAGGAGGAGGGGGGGGGGGAGGCCGATTTAAAAATACCTTCCTGGAACTAGTAAACTTTGCCCACTACCCTTTTTGGACAGCTTGCGTTTTTATAGCTTGTATTAGTTTTTTCTATTTTTTACTAAGAGATCGTAAATATTAAAAGGGGTTACTTTACATAAAAGAGCAAAAATGTTACTTTCTGAAATTTTGTAAAAACACTCAAACCACATCTTGCGTGCGGCCACAGCACAACACACACAGACCACCAACACACAACACACACCCACACCCAGCACGTACACATATAAATATTACGAAGGTTTTTTTGTTTTTTTTTTTTTTTTATTTAAAAATAAAATATAATTTAATAAAAATTTTTTATATCCTTTACGGGGGTACCCCGGGACCTTTTAGGTAATATTCTCTTATTTATCCGGGTTTGGGGCCAGCACTTGATTGGGGGGCTTGGGGCCACCCAGTGGAAAGGGAGGCAATCAAGGGAAGTTCCTTGCCCAAGGGAAAAAGCGGGGGTCGGGGACTCAACCCCGAATTTAGATTGCCGTCGTGACAGTTTGAGTCCCACGTCAACCATTTGGCCCCGCGGCCTTGAGATTTAGGGCTCCCCTTTTTTCTTTGCAATTTTTTTAGCGGGGGGTTTGCCATTGCCCTTCCGCCGATTTTTTTTTTTTTTTTTTTTAGAGCACCTCTTTTTTTACCCGGCATGACTAGGCGGCAATCGGAAAAAAAAGCGCAAGATCGATTGAGTGGCGAAGGATGGTGGAGGTCCACGTGCTCAAAAAAGAGCATACCGTTTTTGGAGATGATATCAATTGGGACCTCTCTGATTGGGGGGGCTTGCCCCCCCAGTGGCTAGGGAGGCAAAAAGAGGTGAAGTTCCTTTCCCAAGGGAACAACGGCATATATGCAATATATTGCACATATACATAAAAAAAAGTAACACCGGCATCCTGTGGAAAGGAAAAATGGGGACCCCACCCCCTACTCATCCAAGAGATCACAACAGAAAAATACAAAATTTAAACATATAATAGGGCGCGGGGCCCAAAGGGGTTTGAGCATCGGCTCAAAACTGACGACGGTAATCTGAGTTCGAGGGTTCGATCACCCTCGGCCGTTGTTCCCCTTTGGGAAGGAAATTACCCCGATTGCCAAATAAATAGAGAAAGGTGACTCGATAAAAAAACGGGCGGAAGGCCGGCAAACCACCCCTCTAAATTTCAAGAAAATATGGAAATCCTAATCGCCAACGCCTTGTAGGATTGGGGACTTTTAAAAAAAAAAAAAAAAAAAAAAAATACATACAAACATATTAAAACAAAAACACATACAACACACACTCAGACATATAGATAGAAGATGATAGTAGACGTAGAAGATAGATAGATAGTTAAGGCCATCATTTGCGATGCAACAAGGCATTATTGACTTCCCCCTCTTTTGCCTGCCTAGCCGCAGTGGGCCAAGCCAGCCCCAGCGTGCCGGAAAATAGAGATGGGACTCGAAAAAAAAAAAAAAAAAAAAAAAAAAAAAAAAAAAAAAAAGGGGGAACCACTGTTTAAATTTAAAATATTATATAATATATATATATAATATATATAATATATATATATATTATTATATTTTACGGTAGGTCATGTTGAGCCGCCTGGTTAGCATGATACTTAATTGTAGTTTTAGTTGTGATGCTCTTGGTGAGTAGGGGTAGGGCCCCCGTTCCTTTTCCCGGGGAATGCCGGTGTTACCCTTTTTGGTAATCATTCTCTCTATTTATCCGGGTTTGGGGGCCATCACATAGGGCTTGCGCTTGACTTGGTCTAAGTGAGGGGGAGTGCGCAGATCGTCAGTACTCTCTCGTCCCTTCCATTTGGTCCAGTGGAGGGAACTGTTTATAATATATATATTTATAATATTTTATATATATTTTAAATATATAATAATAATATAATTATATATCTTCTTTCTTAGCTTTATCCTATTTTAAAAGGGGGTCGCCTGATTTTTTGGTTTTGGGGATTATTTTTGGCCCCGGGTGCCCCCCTGACGCCAACCCTTCTCCCTCACCCCGGGGCCCGGGACTGGCACCGATTGGTTGCTTTTCCCCCCCCCCCCCAGTGGCTAGGTAGGCAATGGAGGTGAAGTTCCCGCCCCAAGGAACAACGTGCCGGCCCTGACTCGAACCCTCGAACTTAGATTTAGCATGACAGTCTTTGAGTCCCAGTTCTAACCACCCGGCCCCCCCGGCCCCATAAGGATTCAAACCTGCAACGCGTATTTTGGCCCCCCGATTGCGGATTTGAAAGGGCGCCTAAAACCCCCTCGGCCCCCCCCGGTGGCGAGGATTTTTTTTTTTTTTTTTTTTTTTTTTTTTTTTTTTTTTTTGCCTTAGTTTTTTTCCCATTCCTTTTTGGGGCGCTATGAATCAGGGGTTGGCAGAATCTTTATGGCCGGATGCCCCCTTCCCGAGCAACCCTCTCTATTACCGGGTTTGGGACCCCATTTTACTGGGGGGGCTGCCCCCCCAGTTGCAGGGAGGATTTGAGGGGAAGTTCCTTGCCCAAGGGGAAAAACGCGCCGGCCCGGGACTCGAACCCTCGAACTCAGATTGGTGGACAGTTGAGTCCAAGTCGAACCTTCGGCCACGCGGCCTCTAAATACATGACTGCCCCCGATGGTCCAGGGTTTGAGGAAACTTCATCATATCTAGGTTTGATTTACCCTAAAAAATTTTTAAAACAGGCAAGTTCACCACACAAATTTAATTATATATAAAATATATTATTATAAATATATATATCTATTATAAATATATATTATACATTATATATTAAATATATATATATTATTACACAGCAATCTGAGTTTGAGGGTTGAGTCACCGGCCCGGGGCGTTTTTCCCCTTGGGGAAGGAACTTCACTCGTTGTGCCTAGCCCCTGGGGGGCCAAGCCCCCCAAATCAGTGCCCGGAAATAGAAATGGTGCTCGGAAAAAAAAAAAAAAAAAAAAACGGCGGAAGGAGGGCAGGCCAAGAAAAATATGGGAAAACCCCAGATCGTCAAGGCCCCGGTGGCCGAATGGTTAGAGTATGGACTCAAGACTGTCACGACGGCAATCTGAGTTTGAGGGTTCGAGTCACCGGCCGGCGGGTTCCCTTTGGGGAAGGAAAATTTACCCGATGCCAATAGCCCCTGGCGGGCAAGCCAGTCCAAGTCAGTGCTTTGGTCCCAAACCCGGATAAAAGAGAGAATGATTTCCTAAAAGGTAACACCCGGGATTCCGTGGAAAGGAACGGGGACCCTACACTACTATTCCAAGAATACAAAAATGAAAAAAAAAGATCATGCTGTGATCATGGCGGCTCAGACATGAACCCTACCGTTTTAAAAGAAAATACACACACACACAACACATATATTTAAAATATAATTATAATATTATATATTATTATATTAATAATATATATATATATAAAATTTTATATATACATTAATATAATTTTAATATATAAATATATATAAAATATAATTAATATATATATATATATTATAATATAGGAAATTAAAGTTTTTTGGTCTGTAATGGAAGTAAAAATATTTTAGAAAAACTTGTGACAGGGTGGGATGGAAACAGAGGAAAAGGCAAACCAAAGCAAGACTGGCGACCAAATCAAAAATTTGCGGGGTGTCGATGGTGTAATGGAAAAAAAAAGGTAAGATCGGTTTAGGGCGAAGGAGGTGGAGAGGTCCACGGCTGTCAAGCATGAGCAACCGTTTTTGATTTTATATATATATAATAATATAAAAACAACGGGAAACTATTAGTTTTTGCCGGTCAATGAGGAAAGTCAAAATTCTAGTTTAACAACGGCGTGAAGGGGGTTACCAGAGCTGGGGTAATGTCCGCCCCTAGGGATACCCCTGCACAGCAGGGGGTCCGATCGTGAGACAGAGGATGACCTATCTAAACAACGTGAAAGAATGGACTAACACCACAATGGAAGTGAACTCATTCATGCTTGTCACGAAAGAGAAGTTTGGAAATGCATGATCGTCGACGCCCTTGCGCATGCACATAAAAAAAAAAAAAAAAAAAAAAAAATATATATATATATATATATATATATATATATAGATATATATATTTTATATATTAAAATATATATATATATATATTTATAATATTTTAAAATATATATATATATATATATCATTTATTTTATTACCGTTTATCCCATTCTATATGGGGTCGCCATGATTATGTTTGTGGTCCTGGCTGACATCCTGACATATTCATTTAGCAGTCTTTCTCAGTCTAAGTTGCAATACCTTACAATGACTTCTGTCAACTCTGCATCCTTTGTCTGTGATCTCCTCTAACTTCTTTAAGTGTCATTGATTTATTTTCTTTATTCCTATACCTTACGTTTACATGCATCTACATGAATGGGAAGGCGCTTCGGTAGGCCTCCAAGAGCCAATTCATATTCTTCCAAACTCTGCTTGCAGCAAAAGGCAAAAAAGGAGCCAATAAAGAAAAGGCGAAGCCACATAAAGGCTCTGAGAGTTGCTTTCGTCCCACTCTTTTGTGTCAACATTCGAAAATGTACATACAACTTTCATCGCCGTAGCAAAGGCATAGCTTAGTGTCTTGTCAAAGCCATCGTTGCTTACGATGAACCCAGCGACGAGGAAGACATGGAGGAAGAGTATGAAAGACAACCTCATGCTTGCCCACAGGGCGACGGAAACGGCTTAGTGCCACTTGTGAAAGCCAAAGAATTTCGTGAGCATTAAAAAATTTGGAGAACTGGAGAATCATCTGAAAACCATGCCAAATTTTGATGTGCAGATCAAGTTCTATGATATACTAATACGGGCAGAGTTCTCTCTGACACGCTTAGTTGAGGAGATGTATTTTGGCATGTGAAGTTAGGATTAATTCGGTTATCTTGATCACTAATGAAATGACATTTATTGTAAAGAACAAATGTTCGATATTTTAAATTTCAAAGCCCGTCCAACAGATACTTATCATAGGGGGTGTCTCACAAAACACTGCCAGTACAATTAGCAATAACTGCAACCAAAGTAAAACCTTTGAAAACCCAATGCCGTGATTGGATGATTTCATTATCAGTTTTCGAATTTTTTAGCAGGGTATAGTGCCTTAGTTCACATTATACTGGAAGGGTAGATGGTAATAAAACTATCCCATTTCTACGTCATTAGTCATCTTCCATATATCTTCGAATGATCTGTGAAAGTGGAGCTTAATTCGCGCGAAACTCAACGGCGAGACCACGGTAGTGAATGCAACAGAGACGTACTCCGAAGACGGGTCAATCCAGTTTTGGTTGTGGAGACGAGTCAAAACTACTCTCCAGGACTTGGCACTGTCGAGCCACAGATATAGGCCGTGACCCCCTTTGGGAAAGTAATGCCCCCTTATAGTAACAGGATCCCCGAGCTCAGGGCAATACCCGAATCCCTCTTCGCAGCGCTAATTGTGGCAAGCGGAATAAGTCTTGGCCTCTGCCTCTATCCTCCCCTCGATGTTCCATCCTGTGCAAAGGTGGCCAATAGAACCCTCATGAGCTAAGCAGTGGAAACAGGATTTGCTAACTGTACTAGTCGTCAGTCTGTTTGCTCTGACGCAAACATCCAGTGGTGCGCCGGAACAGTCATATTCACCTCTGATCTGCCTTAAGCTTGGGACTTCCAAAACCCTGTACCAACTTAGTCCGTTTCCAGAGTAAAGCGAATCTAAGACTTCCTCAATTGCCGACAGAATATCATTAGTGGTCAATGATCTCTCGGCATGATGGAGGTTTTCGCGTTGTATAACCTTCTTTATCTGGATATGATCCGTTTCGTCATGCAGGATGTGAAGGAGAGACAGGGTTATGGCAAACATTATCAGGCCGAAGCTTGGGTGGATGAAAGTGTGGAGGACGTACTCCCAGGTCAGCTTCTGAAGCTGAGGAAGGATTAACTTCCAGATTGCCTTGTAGACATTCATCCAGTTGTGATGACAGCATACAAGTATCTCACCACGGCCTCTGTAAAGGATGTTTTTGATGGGCGCAAAGAGCTTAAGTGTATTTGTGTGTGTGTGTGTGTGTGTGTGTGTGTGTGTGTGTGTGTGTGTTCGGTGTGGGTTTTCGAATTTTTTTGGGGAAAAGGAGCTTAAAAAAAATTGGGGGAAAAAAAAATTCCCCAACGGGCAAGACCAAAAAAAAAAAAAAAAAAAAAAAAAAAAAAAAAAAAAAAAAAAAAAAAAAAAAAAAAAAAAAAAGGGGGGGGGGGGGGGGGGGGGGGGGGGGGGGGGGGGGGGGGGGGGGGGGGGGGGGGGGGGGGGGGGGGGGGGGGGTGGGGGAAATTTTGGGCCAGGGGAGTTTTTTGGGGAAAGGAAAGGGGTTAAATGTTTGGTTGTGGGGGGTAAAAATTAGGTTGGATGTAAAAGTATGGGCCTGTTGGGGTTTTGGGGCCCCCTTTGTGGTGGGGTTTGGGTGTTTTGGGTTTTGGTGGGGGTTTGGTTGTCTTTTGGTATTTGGGGTGGTGCCCTATATAGGTGGAAAAGGTTTGTCTGTTGGTGTGTTGTTTGTTGGGCCCCCTTGTTGGTGGGGGGTTTTTTGTTGTTGTTGGGGTTTTTGTGTTGAGTGGTTGTTTTGGGGAAAAAATTCTTGGGTTGTTTGGCATGGAGGTTTTGGTTTTTTTCTTTTTTGGTTTTTTTTCGATGGGGGGTGGGGGGGGTTTTGGGCCCTTTTGGGAAGTTGGGGGTGGTGTGGGGACGTATAGGGGTTTAAAAATAGGAAGGTTAATTGGGTTGTGCATTTTTTGTGGCTGGTTTTGGTGTGGAGTTTTTGGGGGGCCAAAAGGTTGTTTTTTGGTGGTGTGTGTGTGTGTGTGTTTGTTGTTGTGTGTGTGTGGTGGTTTGGTTTTGTGTGTGTTGTGGTATGTCGGTGTGTGTGTGGTGTGTGTGGGGTGTTGTTGTGGGGTGTGTGCTGTGTGTGGTATGTGTTTTAGGGTTTTTGTGATTTGTGTGTGGGGGTGTGGTGTGTGGGGGGTTTGGGTGTGTGGTTTTTTTGGGTGTGTCTTTGTGTGTGTGGTGTGTGTGTTTTGGTGTTTGTGTGTGGTTGTGTGTTGTGTGTGTGTGTGTTTGTGTGTGTTTTGGTGTGTGTGTGTGTCGTGTGTGGTTTTGTAATGTGATGTGTGTTTGGGTGTGTGGGGGGGTGTGGGGTGGGGGGTTTTGGGGGGTGTGTGTGTGTGTGTTTTTGTGGTGGGGTTTTGGTGTGTTTGTGTGGGTGTGGTGTGTTGTTTTGTGTGTGTTGGTATGTGTTATGTGTGTGTTGGTGGGGTTTTTTTTGGGGGGGGTGTTTGTGGTGGTATGTGTGTAGTGTGTTTTTGTGTGTGTGTGGTTGGGGTTTTTTGTGTGGTGTGTGTGGGGGTTTTTTGGTTGTGTGGTTTGGGGTTGTTTTTGTGTGTTTTGGGGGTTTGTGTGTGTGTGTGTGTGGGGTGTTGTGTGGGATGTGGTATGTTTTTGTTTTGGGGGGTTTGGGGGTGTTTGGGGGGGGTTTGGTGTGGTGGTTGTGTGTGTGGGTGTGTGTTTTTGGGGTGTTTTTTGTGTGTGTGTGTGTGTGTGTGTTTGGGTGTGTGGGGTTTGGTGTGTTGTGTGTGGTGTGTGTGTGTTTTTGTGTGTGTGTGTGTGTTTTTGTGTGGTGGTGGGGGTGTGTGTGTGTGTTTTTTTAGGGGTGTTGTTTGTTTGGTTTGTGTTGTGTGGTGGTAGTTGTATGTTTGTGTGGGGGGTGTGGTTTGTGGGGTGTGGGTGTGTTGGTGGTGTGTGTGTGTGTGTGGTGTTGTGTGTGTGGGGGTTTGGGGGTTGTGTTTGTGGTAGGGGTGGGTGGTGTGTGTGTGTGTGTGTGTGTTGTGTGTGTGTGTGTGTGTGTTTTTTTGTTGTGTGTGTGTTGGTGTGTGTGTGTGGGTGTGTTTTGGGGGTTTTGGGTGGGGTGTTTGGTTGTGTTTGTGTGGGTGAAAACTTGTTTTAGGTGTGGTGTGGTGGTGTTGGTATGTGTTGTATGTGGTAGTGTGTGGTATGTGTATATGTTGTTTGTTTTTGGTGTTTTTTGGGGGGGTGGTTTGTGTGGTGTGTGGGGTGTGGGGGTGTAGGGGGTGTGTTTTTGTTTTTGTGTGGTATGGGGTGTGTGTGTGTGTGTGTGTGGTGTGTTTGGTTTGTTTTGTGTGGTTTTTGGTGTGTGTGTGTGTGTGTGTGTGTGGGGGTGTGTGTGGTGGTGTGTTCTTGTTTTTTTTGTTTGGGGTGCGTTTAGGGGTGTGTGGGTTTGTGGTTTGGGAAAGTTTTTGGGGTGTTTGTGTGTGTGGGGTGGGCGGGGTTTTGTATGTGGTGTTGTGGTAGGTTTTTGTGTGTTTATGGGGGTTTTTGTGTGTGTGTGTGGTTGTTTTTGTGTGTGTGGTGTGTGTGGTTTGTGTGTTGTGTGTGTGGGGTTATGTGTGTGTTTGGGTTTTTGTGGGGTGTGTGTTTTGGGGGGGGTTTTGGGGTTTGTGTTGGGGTGGTGTGTGTGTGTGGTGGGGGTTGGTATGTTGTTTTTTATGTGTGTGTTTTTTTGTGTGTGGGTTTTTGGGTGTGTGTGTTTGGTTGTGTGGTTGTGGTATATGTTTTTTTTGTTTGTGGTGGTGTTGGTGTGTTTTTGGTTGTGTGTTTTGGGGTTTTGTGGGGGGTGTTTTGTGTGGGTTGGGGGTGTTTGGGGTGTGTGTGGGGTGTGTATGTGTGTATGTGTGTGTGTGTGGTGTGTATTGTGTGGTGTTTTTGTGTTGTGTTTTTTTGTGTTTGGGTTTGTGCGGTGGGGGTTTTGTTTTTGTTGCGTGTGCCTGGTGGTGTAATGGGTATGTGTGTGTGGTGTTAGTGTGGGGGTGTGTAGTGTGGGGTTTTTGTGTGGGGGTGTGGGTGTGTTGGTGTGTGTGTGTGGTGTTTACATGGTGTGTGTGTTGTGTGGTTGTGCAGGTGTGTGGGTTGTGCTCGAGGAGGGTTGGCGTCAGGAAGGCACCGGCCATAAAAGATACTGCTAGAAGTCATGGCGACCCCTTTTAAGAAGGGGAAAAAAAAACTAAAAAAAAAAAATAAAATACACCCCACACACACACAACACAAACACACAAACACACACACATCTTCTTCTTCTTTTAACGGTAGGTTAAAGTCTGAGCCCCCGTGGTCACAGCAAGATACTTAATTTTAGTTTTTTTGTGTGCCCTTTGGGGTGAGTAGTTTTAGGGTCCCAGTCCTTT
Organism: Penaeus monodon; assembly: GCF_015228065.2. Taxonomy (NCBI): domain Eukaryota; kingdom Metazoa; phylum Arthropoda; class Malacostraca; order Decapoda; family Penaeidae; genus Penaeus; species Penaeus monodon. The sequence goes on along the minus strand of NW_023644464.1, from coordinate 17,444 downwards.
CCACGGAGAGTGCCCGGGGTTTTCCCTTTTTAGTAAACATTTCCCCCATTTAACCGGGCTTGGGACCCGACGCCGGGGGGCTTGGCCCAACCCCTGGCTAGGTAGGAATCGAGGTGAAGTTTTTTGCCCAAAAAAGGGGAAAAAGCGCCGGCCGGGACTCGAACCTCGAATTTTTAGATTTCCGTCGTGACGTGTTGAGTTCGACGCTTAACAATTCGGCCACCCCGGCCTTTACGAAATGGGTTCCCGTTTTCTTTGGGAATTTGAGCGGTGGTTTTTCCTTGCCTTCCGCCCCGGTGTTTTTTTTTTTTTTTTTTTTTTTTTTTTTTTTTTTTTTTTTTTTTTTTTTTTTTTTTTTTTTTTTTCGAATGCCCCCTATTAACCCGCACGACTTGGGGGGGGTTTTTACACCCCGGGCTGGGGGCATCGAGGTGAAAGTTCTGCCCAAGGGAGAGAACGCACTGGCCGGGGACTCGAACCCAACTAGATTGTCGTGTGACAGCTTTAGTCCGACACTCTAACCTTCGGGGCCCCCGTGGCCTCACCCAAGAGCCCCCAATAGGAAAAAATTTCAATTAAGTACATGCTGTGATACGGTGGGTCAACATGAACAACCGTTTAAAAAAAAAAAAAAAAAAAAAAAAAAAAAATAATAATAATAATAATAATATATATACATACTAGGGCCCCGGGGGCCGAATGGGTTTAAGAGGTCGGACTCCAGACGTCACGACGGTAACTGAGTTGAGGGGTTTGAGCACCGGCCGGGACGTTTTTCCTTGGGCAAGGAATTCACCTCGATTTCCATAGCCACGGGTGGCCAAAACCAGCCAGGCAGGCCGGGGTAAACGGAGATGGTGACCGATAAAAGACCGGGGGGAAGGCCCAAAGGGAAAACCCCCGCTCAAATTTCCAAAAAAAAAATGGGAAAAACCCATGATCGTCAGGCCGCGGTGGCCGAAGGTTAGAGGTTGGGCGTCACGACGGCAATCTGAGTTCAAGGGTTCGAGTCACAGGGGCCGGGGCGTTGTTCCCTTGGCAAAAAACTCACTCGAATGCCCACCTAGCACTTGGTGACCAAACCCGCCAAGTCGTGCTGGGGCCAACCCGGAAAAAAATAGAGAGAATGTTCCCAAAAAAAAAAAAAAAAAAGGGAACCCGGCATCTCCGGGAAAGGAACTGGGGACCCTACAGTACTCACCCAAGGCATCACAACATGAAAACTACAATTAAGTATCGTGCTGGACCACGGGGGCCCGACATGAAATACCCTTTAAAAAAAGAAGATAATACTAATAATACAAATAAATAATTAATTTTATTATATATATATAAAATTTTAATATAAATGTATATATATATATTGTATATATATATATATATATATATATATATATATTTTAAAATGTATTAGTAGTTGTTATATATTATGGTCTCTAACGATCCTGTTTTTCCCCGTAATGTTTGTCGTATAGAGTGTGTTAGACATCATTTTCCTTACTCATTTTTCTAAGGCCCTCCCACCCCCTCCCCACACAAAAACTCTCACCCCCCCCAAAACCCCCCCCCAACCCCCTAACCCCCATTTCAAAAGGGGGATTAAAAACATCTAAAACTTATCCTGGAAAGTAGTTTTAGAACTGTTTTATAAGCGCGGGGCCCAGTGCCAAAATGCTTTGCAAAAAGACACGTCTGTAGAAAAAAGAATACGCCCTTTTAGTTATAATTTGGCACAAGCTGCGGGGCACGAGGGAAAGGAACGATCCACCACCTTACCCCCATTTTCTATGTTCGGGTGTGGTTTGTGTATTTCCCTTTGTTCCCCAAATTTTTTTTTTCTCTCTTCCGCTTTTTCAAAAAACATTGCCGTGTGTGATGAGCTTTTGATGTACTGCCCGGGATACATTTTATGATGAGAAGGGGGGAAAGAGAAGGAGAGGAGAGAGAGGGGAGGGAAGAGAGAGAGAGGGGGGGGAGAGAAGGGGGAGAGAGGAGAAAAGAGAGGAAGGAGAGAGAGAGGAGAGAGAGAGAGAGAGAGGGGAGGGAAAAGAGGGCAGGGAGGGGGGGGGGGGGGGGGGGGGCAGGGGCAGAAAGAGGAAAGGGGGCAAAAGGATAAATGAAAAGAGGAAAGAAAGGGAATGAATAGAAAGATTATATATATAGATAGATAGAAGATAGATAGATAGATGATAGATAGATAGAGAGGGGAGAGAGAGGGGAAAAAAAGGGGGGAAAGAGGAGAGAGGAGAGGGGGAGAGAGAGGAGAGAGAGGAGAAAGGATCTCATTACCCCTCATCTACCCCCACCTTCAGACCCTTTCAAAACGAGGCCCATAACAAATTTTCTCATTTAAAAGGTTTTGGGACGGTTTTACTTAACTTTTACTTTTTTCTTTACCTGCTTTGATGAGGGGGGGGTCCCGTTTTTTGTGTTTTTTTTTTTTCCCGATTTCTTTTCCATCTGTTTTTGTGTCCCTCATTAATGATTTTTTTCGGCCGGGGTTATAATTTTCTTTTTTTTCACCCTTTTCCCTTTGGTTTTTTTTTTTTTATATAAACTTTGACTCCCTTTCCGGCATTTGTGTTTTTTTTTTTTTTCTCTTTTTTATTTTTTTCATGTTTTTCTGTCGTTCTTGACTCTTCCTTCTGTTTTCCTTTTCACCCCTCCTGCCGTGGGTATCTTTATTACCCGGAAATAGAAGAATTTTCATCATCCCTCTTCCCCCCCTCATCCTCTTCCCCTCTTCCCCCTTTTTTATAAAAGCTTTCTCGTATTTCCCTTTTTACTGTTGTCTATCTTTTTCTGTCTAGTTTATGCATATTTTTTTTCTCAATCTCTCTCCTCTTTTTCCTCTCACTCTGTCTCTCCTCACCCTCTTCCTTATCTCCCATACCTTCACCTCCCCTCTTTGTTATCCCCTTTTTCTTCGTTACTCCTTTTTTTCTTACCCCCATAACCCCCCCCCCCTCCCATTTTTCCTCTTTTAAACGTCCCTCTTTCCCCTCTACCAAATTCCCCTTTTACATCTCTCATCCCCCTCACCCATACCCCATCACCCCCCCCTTTTTCAGCATCCCTTTTTCATTTTTCCTTTACCTCACTTTCTCCACATCTCCCTTTCCCTTTTAGAACCTCCTCCTTTCCACATTTTTCCCTTACAATCCCCTTTCCCCCAATCTCTTCTTCACCCCCTTCCTACTTTTCCCCCCCCCTTCCATACCCCCACCCTTCTCCCAAATAAAAAATCCCTCTTTTATACCCCTTTTCTTTCCCTTTTCCCCTTTCTCAGACTCCCCTCACATCTCCCTTTCCTTCTTTTTTTCCCTGCCTCCCTCGCCTCATTACACGCTTTCTCCCCCCTTTTTCCTCTTTTATTCCCCGTTTCCATATTCTTTTCTTCCCCTCCCCTTCCCCAATCTTTCCTCCTTCTTTTCCCTATTCACCCTCTTCAACCCCCTCCCCTCTTCTATACCTGCCCCCTCCCCTCTAATACCCTTACCTCTCCCCTCTTCCTACCCTCCCCTTCCCTACCTTTTCCCCCCTCCTATACTCGCCCTTTTCTCCCAACCCTTTCCCCCCTTTTTCTTCCATACCTTCCCCCCTGCCAAACCCCCCCTCCCCCTCTCCATACCTGCCGTCTTGCCCCTCCAATACCCCTTCCTTCACTCTCTTTCCCTACCTTCCCCCTCCCTTACCTTACCTCCCCCTTCCTATAGCTCGTCCTCTTTCCCCTTTCCCCCACCCCTTCCCCCCCCCCTCTTTGCCGTAATGGACCCAAACCCAACAAGCAAGATATTTAAGTATCAGAAGGGTAAAAAGAGGGAAAAAAAGAGCGCCCTTTATCGAGCTATAGTGGCTAGTAGTGATGGTCTCTCGTGAGGTGTGGGTGGGGGGAGGGTGGGGGAGACAAGCAGAAGAGGAGACGGAGGGAAAAAATGGGAAAAGAAAAGGAGGACGAGGGGGGGACGAAGTAAGAGAAAGAGGTGGATCGAATTTTTTGGGTTGTATGAGGTGAGTGTGTGTGGTGTGTGTGTGTGTGTTGTGTGTGTGGTGTGTGTGTGTGTTTGTGTTTTTTTTTTTTTTTTTGTTCGTGGTTTTGGAGTGTGTTGGGGTGGCTTTGTTGTTTGTGTTTTTTTCTTTGTGGTTGAGGCGTGGTTTTTTTCTGTGTTTTGTGGGGTTTGTTTTTTTGTTTGTTTTTTTTGTTGTGTGTTTTGTTTTGTGTGTGTGTGTGTTTTGTTTCTTGTGTAGGTGGGTACGTGTGTGGGTGTGTGTTTTTTTATGTGTGTTGTTGTTTGTGTGTCTGTTTTTGTTGTCTGTGTGTTTGTTTTTTTGTTTGTTTGTTTGTGTGTGTGTGTTTTGTATGGGGGTGTGTGTGTGTGTGTGTGGGGTGTGTGTGGTGTGTGTGTGTGTGTGTGCGTGAGTGTGTGTCTGTCCGTGTACGCGTGGGTCTGCTTTAATCGTGATAACAACAAACCAGGTGTGATACGAAGGCACAACATAAAAAAATATATACAAAAGAAAAAGAAAGAGAAAGTATGGAAAAGAGATGAAAGAGTTAAGAAAACGAATGAAAAGGATAAAAAGAAAAAACACATACACAAAAAAAAAAATCATTCCAGAAAAGAAATCATGTCTGTAAAACCTGATAAGAATAATTAACAAAATAAAGAATATGGAAAAGTAAGACCCACGAGACACTGTAAGAGAAGGTTAATAAAAATTGTATTTTCAAAACACAAGAATTAGTTAAATTGATCATATAATAGATTATACTGATTATCATATTTTTTAAAAAAAGCAAAGAATGTTTCAAACTGATATACGAGATAAGGGGGACGAGAATATATGATTATATGAAATTTTTTTTGGGTTGTTAGATAAAAAGCGATAAATCTCGATTACAATTAGCGGAATAGCAAAGCCGAGTAGATAGCAAAAGCATCGTGAGGGAAAAGGTATGAAAAAAAAAATGGAGAGGAACAGAGTGGAAAGAGATAAAGAGGTTAAAGAAAAAAAAGCATAAAAGAAAGGAAAAAAGGGAGAGAGAAGGAAATAAATACATGAAGATAGAAGAGAGAAATATAAAGGAGATAAAAAATAGGAGTGGTAGAGGGAAGAAAAAAGAGAATGAAAAAGAATCGAGGAGAAAAAGAGACAGAGAGAAAGAAAAAAAGAGAGAAAGAGAAGAAGAAAAGGGAGGAAGAAAGGAAAGGTGATAGAGAGGGAAGAAAGAAAAGGGAATGAGAAAAAATTGGAAGAGACATAAAAGAGGAAAGCGAAGAAGAAAGAGAGAAAAGAAAACTAGGAAGAAAGTGAGAGAAAAAAAGAGAGAAAAGAAGAAAGGGGAAAGGGAAAAAGAGTCAGCGAGGAAAGAGGGAAATAGAAAGAAAGGACGAGGAGGGACAGGAAAGATGACAGGATGAAGGAGCATGAGCTCAGGGAGGAAGACGAGCGGGGGAGAGAAAAGAGAGAGAGAAAGAGGGGGAGAGAGAGAGATTGAGAGAAGAGAGGGGAGAGAGGGGAGAGGAGAGAGAGGAGAGAGAGAGGAGAGGAGAGGAGAAGAGAGAGAGGGGAGAGAGGAGAGAGAGAGAGAGATTGAGAGGAGAGAGAGAGAAAAGGAGAGAGAGAGAGTAGAGAGAGAGAGGAGAGAGAGAGAGAGAGAGAGAGAGAGAGAGGGGGGGGGGAGCGAAAGAGGAGAGAGAGAGAACAAACAGACTGAGAGGAGAAAATAGCGACAGAAAGAAAGAAAATAAAGAGAAAAAAAAATGAACATGGAGATGATATATCCATGGATTAAAAAAGGAAGGGAAGGAGAGTAAAAAAAAATATATATATCAACAGGAGGGGGAGAAATGAAGGTGTGACTTTATAAACAGATTGAAGATATATCGGCGGTGTGCTGGAGAAAAGTAAGAGAGAAATCTGTTCTGTTTCTCTCTTCTTTCCTCCTTCCCCTCTTTGCTACTCTCTCTCTCTCTCTTTTCTCTCTCTCTCTCTCCTCTTTCTCTCTCTCTCTCTCTCTCTCTCTCTCTCTCTTTCTCTCTCTCTCTCTCTCTCTCTCTCCATCTATCTTCCTTATGCTTTTACTATTTCCCTATAACTATCTTTTTTAGTGGCCTGTCTATTGTACGCGCGCCTATCTATATAATCTGCCTCACTTTCCCCTCTATCCCTCTCTTAAAAAAAAAAAAAAAAAAAAAATCTAAAAAGAAAAGCAAAAGGGAGACAGAAAAAACAGATAAAAATTGAGGCTGGTGCACCAAACCGCGCTCTCAAAAAAGAAAAAAAAATCTATATCATTTAGATCAAAGCAATGTTGTAATTAGATTTATAAACGATAGGAGGAAACTAGTAGTCCTTCGGCACCCCACATAAAAAAAATGTTTAAATCATTCCAACTTACGCATATTTTTCAGCTTTTTCCCATACTCGGACGCAACAGATTTTTCCCAACACATTCAAAAATATGTGTATTGAGTTGATCACAAAGAGATATTTACATTGAAATTCCCATTTACTGTCTGTCTAAACCCCCCCACCCTTTTATGCAACGAAAAAAAAAACGAGAGAGGTCCACGTTCAAAGAAATGTACCATATTGTTGGGTTTTAAATACAATTTCAATTTGCATGACGTATTCGAATCGTTTATTAGCCTTTTCTTTCAAGGTTTATTTGACTGTCTGGTTTCGCATCGCAAAAGAAGTATGTCAGGAATCCGTTCTATTTTATCACTATCACTGGTTGCAATATAACTGTTGCTACGACATTACGGATGCATTAGTAATACCATTCTTATAACTGTTGTTAATGTTAATGCATCCCAGGGAATGAATATCATTTTCATTGTTATCATTATCATTATTATAAATACTGTTACTACTATTACTATTATCACTATTATTATTATTATAAATTTTTATTATTATTATTACTATTATAATATTAATAATTATTATTATTACATTTTTATTATTATATTTTTTGTTTTTGTTGTGTTATGCTATCATTATCATATTTATCATGATAATAATGACAACAGTAATACTGATAATGAGAATTTATCATTAATATTGCTATCATTATTATCGTTATTATCACTATTATCTCTTTTATATTTGTTTTTTTTTTATTTTATTATCATCATTATCATCTTTTTTTTTTCATTTTTATTTTATCAATATTTTAGTATAATAATGATAACAATAATATTTAAAAAATGATGATAATAATAATATTAATAATGATAATAATAATTATCATTATATCATTTTTTTCTTTTTCATGTCAATGCTATCATTATCATACTAATAATAATGATGATGATAATAATAAAATAATAAGTAATAATAATAATAACAATAACAATAAAGAGTTTAATGTTATCATTGTCATTACTATAATTTATTATCATTATTATTAATATCATTATTATTATTATTTTTA
>NW_023644462.1:5000-8649 GCF_015228065.2 Penaeus monodon | reverse complement strand
ACACACAACACACCTCACAAAACCACGCACACACCCACACACACACACACCCCACACACACACACCACACACACACACCATATAGGGTAAATAATATAAAAATTTTAAAATTTTAATTTTAATAAAAATATATATATTATATATAAAATATATTTTAAAATTAAAACACATAATAAAATAATTTTATTATATTTTTAAAATGAAAAATATGATAAAATTTTATTATTATAAAAAATTATAAATATAAAAAATTTTAAAATTTATATAAAAATATATAATAATAAATATATATATTTTTATAATAATATATAATAAAAAAAATAAAAAATTTTAAAAAAATATATAGCATATAAAATTATTAAATATATAAATATAATAATTTTATATATAAAATATATTTAAAAAATTTTATATATGCATTTTTTAAAAAAAAAAAAAATTTATATTTTAAAAATATAATATTTAATTTTTATATAATATTAGGGATTTTAATTTTAATATAAATTATAATATAACTATATTAAAATATATATATGCATTAAAAATATATTAATATAATATATATATATATTTTACATATTATTTATTTAAAATATATAAAAATTTGAATATTTTAATTTAATAGAAACAAAAAGGGAAGGGAAAATTTATGTCCGGATTGGCTATGATTCTCACAAAAAAAAATTTAAAATGCACTAATTGGGTACACCCCAAAAAAAGATTGTTTTTTAAAAAAGCCCAGAATAAAAGGGAAAAACCCTCATAACATTGGGTTTTAATTACAATGCAAACCAAAAACCAATATTCCCAAGTAATGAAAAAAAGGGAAAAAATTTTTAAAACCCAACCTCCAAAAAAAATTTTGGACACAACCCCTTAACAAGATGAAAAAGTAATCATGGGAAAACCTCAACGCCAAAGTGGGAAAAAGTAATCAAAAAAGAAAACCTGTGAAAAATTGGGTTTTGGGAATATTTTTGTGTACAAATAATTATTTATACCCCCCAAACACATTTTTAAAAACACCCCCCAAGACACTTTACACGGGGTTTTTTCCCCAAAAGACAAAAAAAACACGAAACCCAAAATTTGATTACTTTTTTTTAAAACCGAAAGGGAAAAAAGTTGTAAAAAACATGCCAAACAAGACCTGGTGCCGCCCGCAACAGTGCCCATCAACTACTCATGGGACTTTCAAAAAGACTAAAAAAGGGAAAGCACCCAAAAACCACCTCTAAGCTCGAAACAAAACTTTGAAAAACAATTACAGAATTACGGGGTCAAAAAAAAAATTTAAATTTTACCAATCAATGTGAAGATATAAACCCCAAAGGGTTTGGGAAGAAGGAAAAAACTCTTGCTGAGCGCTGCTTAAAAACTATGTCAAAAAAAAAAAAAAACAAAATTCCCCTGGATAACTGAAGAGTTGCCAAAACCCCAAAGGGTTTTAATAACGAAGTTGAATTTTACAATTTACAAAAAAAAAAAAAAAAAAAAAAAAAAAAAAGTTTAAATTGCGACGAGATAAAGAAAAAAATTTTAAATGAAAATTGCCAGGGAAATAAAAAACTTTTCATCAAAAAGGACAACTAAAGAACTCTACCAAGGAGTACAAAACATTACACAAAAATTTAAAACCCTAAAAATGGCCCACTATAAAAAATGAAAAATGGACTATTTTTATGTGATGGGAAAAAAGTCAAAAAATAGGGGGGACCCAATATTTTTCCCCAAATATAAAAAAAGAAAAAAGATTAACAACAACTTTAATTGGACCAATGCAACGAAGATGAACCACCCCCATCCCTAAACGAATTTTAAAAAACCCCCTTTAAAAGAATTAAAAAAATAAAAAAGACCCCGGGAAAATAGATGAAAAAACAGCAGAACTAACAAAAAAGGGCGCAAAAAGGTGTTGAATCCCTTTTTCTACAAATTTTGTACAAAAAAAAGGAATGAAAAAAAATTTGGCCAAAAGACGGGAAAAAATCATCTTTACCCCCAAATACCTAAAAAGGGGAGGGCACCCCAAACAACAACAACAGGACAGTGCTTTTAATAAGTCACAGAAAGAAAAATTTTTAAAAAAAATTTATTGCAGAAAAAATGAAATTAAAATTTAAGAGAAGAAATTGCAGACGAAAAAGCGGGTTTTTTCCCCCCGGGAAAAAGGTCCCCCGAAACCAGATTTAAATCGAAATTAATCTTTAGAAAAAAACAGAGAAACACAAAAAAGGCCCCTATACCGGGTTTTTAAATCGATTACTCAAAGGGTTTTTTGGGGGATACTGGTTTTTCACGATATCCTCTGGAAAAATATAAAACGATATGAGGTTTCCGAAGCACATAACCCAAACTAATAAAAACCCCATGTAACCTACAACAAGCCCCTGTAAAAAACCATTTAGGGGGTTAAAAAAAAAGGGTTTCCAAATCCAACCCAAGGGTGCGAAAAGGTTTGGGCATTCTGTCCCCAACACCTTTTTTTAATATAATTTTTGGAAATTTTTGGGAAAATGCTCTAGAAAATTTTTAAAGGGGAACCTGTAGATATGGAGGATAAAAAATATAAAAACCCAAAAAAAACGCCGATAACATAGTTTTAATTGCCACAGTATCAGGAACTCAACAACGGTTGGGATAAAGTTAGAAAAAGAAAGGGCAAAAAGCCTGGTTTTTTTCCTTTATCCCAAAAGAAAACTAAGATCATGAAGTTTCGAAGAAAACCGGGACAGGGTAAACGATGAGAGCATGTTAAATCAAGGGGAGTGATTGTGAAAAGTAAAAGAGTTCATTTATCTTGGAGCGGGTTTTAACTGATACAAAATGATGTTTTTCCCGGGAGTTTAAAAAAAAAATTTTTGCCATTCCCAAAAACCCCAAATTTGCTTTCAAAACATCGGGAAAAACAGAAGCTTCCCTTGAAAAAAAACTGGGGGTTATTAAACCCTTATTATTTTCCCAATTGCGTCATATATTTTCTCAGTGTTGGTACTGAAAAAGATAAACAAGGAAAAAAAAGGCAATAGTTTTGAAATGTGGTGTTTACAGACGAATCTAGTTTAAATGGACGGAAAAAGAAAAAAATGATGAAGGCTGTAAAAAATAAAATTTTAAAGACCAGCGTTGGACATCTTGAACAGAAGGAAACTAAATTTTTTTGGGCCTGGTGAGAATTAAAAGTTTGAGAAAGGACTTGTGACGGGGTTGGGGGATGGAAAACAGAGGGGACAAACCAAAAGGAAAAAGATGGGGCGACAATTCCCAAAAATGTTGCGGGTGTCGATTTGGGCAAGTGGAAAGAAAAAACGCCCAAAACGAGTTCAGTGGCGAAAGGGTGGTGGAGAAATCCACGGGCTTGCTTTAAAAATGCTACCGTTTTTTGTGATGAATAATTTATATATTATATTATATAATTAATATATAATATATATATAAAATAAAATATATATACGTACAAAATCACATATATGAAAATAAATAGTTTTTTTTAATTAAACATTCTCTTTAATCTAAAATATCGATATACCCCCTTTGGGCTTTTATATGAAAAAAAAATAACACACACACACACACCCCACGCACACACACACACACATATATATTAATAATATATATAATTTTATATATAATATGTATATATATATAA
>NW_023644461.1:0-8651 GCF_015228065.2 Penaeus monodon | reverse complement strand
ATAATAATAATAAATAATAAATAATAATAATATTAATATTTCAAATGTTATCAATTCTCTTATTTCACTTTTAATCATTATTTTGATTAATACATCTATATATTATATTATTACCTAATAATTGCCAATACCAAAAAATCGAAAAACGTCATTTTGGAGTATACTCTCAAAAGCTATATTTGCTAGATTTTGCCGCTTTTTCGACTTTTGGAATGTTTTCTATACTTTTTTAATATATATGGAACTAATTCATGTTATTATATCATTATTATATGATTATCATCATATATCGTTATCATCATATTCATTATCATCATTATTCTCATTTATCATCATTATTGCAATTATTAATCATTATGTAATTGTTATCATTATTACTTGCAATATTGGAGTATAGTATAATTTTGCAATAATACTAATAACCACAAAATAATAATAGTAATAATAACATTAAATATACGATTTTTAATAATATTTATATCATTTTATAGTACGTATTACTGTAATATTACTTATATAATTATTTTTGCAATTATACTACCATACAAATAATAATATGATATAATTACAATAATAATACTAATAACATATTATAACCATACATTAATTATTTATTATTTATTACTTATTATTATTATTGTATATATTACAGTATAATAGATTTATGCAATAATATATAATAAAAAATATATATATAATATATAATAATATAATATATTAATATATATATATAATAATATTATAATAATATTAATTAATAAATAAATGTTATAAAATTTATACTATAATATTAATAACATATATTTATATTATATTAATTCTGTAATATTATTCATTACTAATAATTCGATAATACTAATAAATGAATAAAACAAATAATGAGATATATAAAATAATTTAATATTAATTTATAATTTGAATTTTTTAATTTTTAATATTATTATGACACTAATCTATTATTTTAATTATCAATTTAATATTATTATCTTATCATCATATATCAATATATATTAATATCATTATTATCATATTGCAATTAAAAATATTTGCAATTTTGCATATTTCAAATTATTTTAGATTATTTTTGCATATACTTTATACCACAATTGGAATATATTATACACTAATTACAATAATAACATTTTAAAATATTATTCATTATCTTATTATATCAGTATATGTTTATTACTGCTTATATCAATTATTTTGCAATTATCTCATCATATTGAATATTATATTACAATATATATATATATATTATATATATAGCATTATTTTATATACTATAACAATATATATAATTAAATATATTATAATTATATATTTTTGCAATGATCTTAATTAGATTTATAATATATATTTATTAATAATAATAAAATCAAAATAATAATAATAATAATATATAATAAAATATATAATATTAAATATTATTAACTAATATATAATTTTATATTTATTTTAATAATATTTTTGAATTAAATATATTTTTAATAATATAATAATATATAATATAAAATAAATATAATAATATTAATACATAATAATAAATATAAAATAATCAAAAAATATTTTATAATCTATAAATAGTATATTTGTATATTTTCCTTTTCACTTTTGATTATTTTAAACTTTTATATTTATGACACATTCCTATATTATCAATCATTATCATATTATTTTTATTTATCTTATATTATCATATTTCATCATTATCACTATTATCATTATTGAATTATTATCATCATTATGCAATTTATATTATTGAATTATTGGAGTTATATATATTTTGTAATAATACTAATAACCACAACAATAATAATAGTAATAACAATAATAATAACAATAATAACGATTTTATAATAATTATTTATATCATTATCTTAATTAGTATCGTTATTACTGTAATTATTACTGTTATAATAATTATTTTTGCAATTATACTACCAGTACAAATAATAATGATGATAATAATTACAATAATAATACTAATAACAATATTATAACCACTAGCATTATTATTATTATACTTATACTTATTATTATTATTGTTATTATTACAGTTATAATAGATTTTTTGGCAATAATACTAATAATTAAGATAATAGTAATAATAATAATAATAATAATAATAATAATAATAATAATAATAATAATAATAAAATAATATAATATAATATAATATTAATAAATTCAATGTTATCAAATTCTCTTATTCTCACTTACTCATATTGTATGATAATACATTTGGTATATTATCATTATTCCTAATAATTGCCGAAATACCAAGAATCAAAACTCATTTTGGAGTATATCTCAAAGCTTATTCGCTAGATTTGCGCTTTTTCGATTTTGGGAATGTTTTTCTTATACCTTTTATTTTATTATGGACACATTCTTATTATCATTATTATCATGATTATCATCTATTATTATCGTTATCATATTATCATCATATCATCATTATAAATCATATTATCATCATTATTGCAATATATCATCATTATTGCATTGTTATCATTATTATTGCAATTATTGGAGTTATAGTATATATTTTTGCAATAATACTAATAACCACAACAATAATAATAGTAATAACAATAATAATAACAATAATAACGATTTTATAATAATTATTTATATCATTATCTTAATTAGTATCGTTATTATTGTTATTATTACAGTTATAATAGATTTTTTGGCAATAATACTAATAATTAAGATAATAGTAATAATAATAATAATAATAATAATAATAATAATAATAATAATAATAATAATAATAATAATAATAATAATATTAATAATATTCAAATGTTATCAAAATTCTCTTTATTCTCACTTTTACCATCATTATTGTTATGATTAATACAATTCTGGTAATTATTATCATTATTACCCTAATAATTGCCGAAATACCCAAAGAAATCGAAAAAACGTCATTTTGGAGTATACTCTCAAATGGCTATATTTCGCTAGATTTTGCCGCTTTTTCGATTGGATTTTGCAATTTGGTTATAGTTATATTTTCATATACTATAACACAATATATGTATAACAATAATAATAACAATAATAACGATTTATAATAATATTTATATCATTATCTATTAGTATGTTATTACTGTAATTATTACTGTTATATATTATTTTGCAATTATACTACAGTACATATAATATGATAATAATTACAATAATAATACTAATAACAATATTAAACACTAGCATTATTATATATTATACTTATTATTATATTGTTATATTACGTATAATAATTTTTTTGCAATAAATATAATAATTAAGATAATATAAAATAATATAAAAATATAATAATAATATATATAATAATATAATAATAATAATAATAATATATAATAATAATATATTCAAATGTTATCAAAATTCTTTTTCTCAACTTAACTATTATTGTTATGTTAATCAATTTGGTAATTATTATAATATTACCCTAATAATTGCCGAAATACCAAAAAATCAAAAAAAACGTCATTTTATATACTCTATAAAGGCTATATTATCGTTTTGCCGCTTTTCATTTCATTTTGGATTTTTTTATACTTTTTTTATATTATTGCTAATTACTGTATATATCATTAATTATATATTATCATCATTATTCAAGTTATCATCATCATTATCATCATTATCATCATTATCATCATCATTATCATCATTATTGCAATTATTATCATCATTATTGCATTGTTATCATTATTATTGCAATTATTGGAGTTATAGTATATATTTTTTGCAATAATACTAATAACCACAACAATAATAATAGTAATAACAATAATAACTAACAATAATAACGATTTTATAATAATTATTTATATCATTATCTTAATTAGTATCGTTATTACTGTAATTATTACTGTTATATAATATTTTTTGCAATTATACTACCAGTACAAATAATAATGATGATAATAATTACAATAATAATACTAATAACAATATTATAACCATAGCATTATTATTATACTTATACTTATTATTATATGTTATTATTACAGTTATAATAGAATTTTTTGGCAATAATACTAATAATTAAGATAATAGTAATAATAATAATATAATAATAATAATAATAATAATATAATAATATATATATAATAATAATATAATAATATATATTAATAATAATATCAAATTTTAAATCAAAATTCTTTTATTTCACTTTTACCATCATTATTGTTATGATTAATACAATTTGGTAATTATTATCATTATTACCCTAATAATTGCCAAATACCAAAGAAAATCGAAAAAATGTTCATTTTGGAGTATACTCTCAAAAGGCTATATTTCGCTAGATTTTGCCGCTTTTTCGTATTTGGAATGTTTTTTAATACCTTTTATTATATAATATATGGACACAATTCCTGTTATTATCATCATTATTATCATGATTATCATCATTATTATCGTTATCATCAATTATCATCATTTCATCATTATCATCATCATTATCATCATTATTGCAATTATTATCATCATTATTGCAATTGTTATCATTATTATTGCAATTATTGAGTTATAGTATATATTTTTGCAATAATACTAATAACCACAACATAATATAGTAATAACAATATAATAACAATAATAACGATTTTATATAATAATTATTTATATCATTATTAATTAGTATCGTTATTACTGTAATTATTACTGTTAATAATTATTTTTGCAATTATACTACCAGTAAAAAATAATATATATAATACAATAATAATACTAATAAACAATATTATAACACTAGCATTATTATTATTATACTTATACTTATATTATTATTGTATTATTAGTTATAATAGATTTTTTGGCAATTATACTAATTAATATAATAGTATAATATAATAATAATAATAATAAATAATAATAATAATAATAATAATAATAATATATATAATTATTAATTATTAATATTAATTTAATTGTTTCAAAATTACTTTAATTTCACTTTTACATAATATGTTATGATTAAACAATTATAATATATAATAATTACCCTAATAATTACGAAAATACCAAAATAAAATTAAAAAAAAACGTCATTTGGAGTATACATCTCAAAAGCTTATATTTCGCTAGATTTTGCGCTTTTCTATTACTTTTGGAAATGTTTTTTATACCTTTTTATATTATAATAGACAAATTCCTGATATTATCACTTTCATTTATGATTATCATCATTACTTATCGTTATCATCATCATTATCATCATTATCATCATTATCATCATATTATCATCATTATTGCAATTATTATCATCATTATTGCATCTTTATCATTATTATTGCATATTATTAGTTATATTATATTTTTGCAATATCTATTAACTCAACATTAATATAGTATACAATAATAATAATCAATAATAACGATTTTATAAAATTATTAATATATCTTAATAGATCGTTATTATTATATTATTACTTTATAATAATTATTTTTGCAATTATACTACCAGTAAAAATAATAATTATTTAATATTACAATAATAATATAATAATAATATTATAACCACTAGCATATTAATTATTATATTTAGACTATTATTATTATTGTATTATTACAGTTATAATAGATTTTATATCAATTAATATAATAATTAAGATAATATAATAATAATATAATATATAAATAATAATAATAATAATAATAATAATAATAATAATAATAAAATAATAATAATAATTAATAATATTAATAATATCAAAATCTTATTAAAATTTTATCACTTTTAATATTATTTATATAATAAATTGGAATTTTATTAAACCTAATTTGCAAATACACAAGAAATCGAAAAAACGTCATTTTGGTAATATCAAAAGGTATTTTCGCTAGATTGCCGTTTTTCGACTTTCGGGAATGTTTTTTTATACCTTTTTAAATTATATATGAATTCATTCCTTTATTATTCATCATTTTCATGATTATCATCATTATCGTATTCATATATCATCATTATCTATTATCATCATCATTATCATCATTATTGCAATTATTATCATCATTATTGCAATTGTTATCATTATTATTGCAATATTGATTATAGTATATATTTTGCAATAATATAATAACCACAACAATAATATAGTAATAACAATAATAATAACAATAATAACGATTTTATAATAATATTTATATCATTATCTTAATTAGTATCGTTATATTAATTATTATTATAATATTATTTTTAATATCTACCAGTACAAATAATAATTATGAAAAAATTTAATAATAATTAATACATAAAACATAATATTATATATACTATATTATTATTATACTTATTATTATTATTATATTATATACGTAATTATATTAATTTATTAATAATAATAATAATTATAATAATAAATAATAATAATAATAATAATAATAATAATAATAATAATATAATAATATTAAATTTAAAAAATTTTTTTAAATTTATTTTTAAAAATTTTTTAAAAAAAAAAAAAATTTGGAAAAAATTTTTTTTTTAAAAAAAAAAAAAATTTAATATATAATTTTAAAAATTTTTTTTTTAAAAATTTTTTTTAAAAAAATTTTAAAAATTAAAATAAAAAATTTTTCCCCCAAAAAATTTTTTTTTTTTTTCCCTTTTTTCTTTTTAAATTTTAATTTTTTTTTTTTTAAAAAAAAAATTTTAAAAAACCCAAAAAAAAAAAAAATTTTTTTTTAAAAATAAATAATTTTTTTTTTATTTTAAAAAAAAAAATTTTAAAAAAAAAAAATTTTAAAAAGAAAAATTTTTTTTAAAAAATTTTAATAAAAAAAAATTTTTAAAAAAAATTTTTTTTAAAAAAAACTTTTTTAAAAAAATTTTTTAAAAAAAAAATTTAAAATTAAAAATTAAATTTTTTTTAAAAAAAAAAAAAAAATAAAAAAAAAAAAAAAAAAATTAAAAAAAAACCCCAAAAAAATTTTTTTCCCCTTTTTTTTTTTGTTTTTAAAAAATTTTTTTTTTTTTTTTTCCAAATTTCCAAAAAAAAAAAAAAAATTTTTTTTTTTAAAAAAATTAAAAAAAAATTTTTTAAAAATTTTAAAAAAATTTTAAAAATTTTTTAAATTTTTTTTTTTAAACCTTTTCCTTTTTCCCTTTTTTTGTTTTAATTTTTTTAATTTTTTTTCCCTTTTTTAAACCCCAAATTAAAAAAAACAATTTTTTTCCTTTTTTTTTTTTTTTTTTTTTAAATTTTTTTAATTTTTTTTAAAAAAAAAAAAAAAAAAAAACATTTTAAATTTTTTTTTATTTTTTTTATCTTTTAATCTTAAAAATTTAATTTTTAATTTTAAAATTTTTTTTTCCCGGCCAAAAAAAAAATTTTTTAAAATTAAAATTAAAAATTTTTTTTTTTTAAAAACCCAAAACCCCCAAAAAAAAAAAAAAAAAAAAATAAAAATTTTTTTTTTAAAAACCTTTTTTTCCCCTTTAAATTTTTTTTTTAAAAAATTTTTTTTTTTTTAAAAAATTTTTAAAAAAATAAAAAAATTTAAAAAAAATTCCTTTTTCCCCCTTTTTAAAAATTTTTTTAAACTTTTTTTTTATCAAAAACCCATAAAACCAAACCCCCCAAAAAAAAAATTTTTTTGGGAAATTTTAAAATTTTATTCCAATTTTGGGTTTTAAATTTTTTTTTAAATAAAAAAAAAAAAAAAAAATTTTTTTTTTTTTTTTAAAAAAAAAAAAAAATTAAATTTTTTTTAATTAAAATTTTTTTTTTTTTTAAAAAAAAAAAAAAAAAAAAAAAATTTTTTTTTTTAAATTTTTTTTTTTTTTTTTCCTTTTTGGGGTTTTTTTAAAAAACCCCTTTTTTTAATTTTTTAAAAAATTTTTTTTAAACCAAAAAAAAAAACTCTTTTTCCTTTTTCCCAAAAATTTTCCCTTTTTTTTTAAATTTTGGGGGAAAGGTTTTTTCCTTTTTTAATGTTATCGGAAAATTCCTTTTTTAAATTTTTTTTAATTTTTAAAAAAAAAAAAAAAATATTATAATAAAATAAAAAAAAAAAAAATTTTTTATTTATTTTTTTTTTTTAAATTTTTTTTTTTTTTTTTTTTTAAAAAAAATTTTTTTTTTAAAAACAAAATAAAAAAAAAAAAAAAAAAAAAAAAAAAAAAAAATTTTTAATTTTTAATTTTAAAATTTTTTTTTTAATTTTTATAAAAAAAATTTTTTAAAATAAAAAAAATTTAATTAAAAAAATTTTAAAAAATTTTTTAAAAAAAAAAGGGTTTTTTTTTTTTTTTTTTTTAAAAAAAATTTTAAAAAATTTTGGGGATTTTTTTAAAAACTTTTTCCAAATTTTTTTTAAATTTTAAAATTTTTTTTTTATTTTTTTAATTTTTTTAAAAATTTTTTTTTTTTAAATTTATTTTTTTTTTTTAAATTTAATTATTTTTTTTTTTAAAAAAATTTAATAACCAAAATAATTTTTGAAAAAAAAAAAAAATTTTAAATTTTTTAAAATTTTTTTTTAAAATTTTTTTTTAAATTATTTTTTAAAAAAATTTTTTTAAACAAAATAAAAATTAAAAAAAAAAAAAAAAAAATTTTTTTTAATAAAAAAAATTTTAATAAAAAAAAATTTTTTTAAAAAAAAAAAATTTTTTAAAAAAA
>NW_023644460.1:0-8651 GCF_015228065.2 Penaeus monodon | reverse complement strand
TTTTATTCTTTTTTTTTTTTTTTTTTTCCTAAATTTTTTTTTAGTAAAAATTCCCCCGGCCTTGGGGGCCCCCCGGGGCCGCCCCCAAAACCCCAGGAAAATAAGATTTGGTGTTTTTCCCCCCAACCCCCCCTCGGTTTGCATTCACACAAATCACATATACCTGCAGCTTTCCCTCCTTTAGCTTAAAAATCGCCATCCGAACCCATATAAATGTAATAGTTATATATGTATTATGTATATTGCTATATATCCATATTTTTTATATATATATATAATATATATTAATATATATAAATTTATATTTAATATGAAACAATACACACAGTTTATAGTATATGGTATATATGTACAATAATAGCTAGATGCGGGTAGATAGGTATACACATTGTTTTTTTTATATAATATATATATATATATATATATTTAAAATATTAAAAATTATATATATTATATATATATATATATAATAATAATTTTATTTTTATGTAATTGTTTTAAGTATATATATTATACATAACCATGGTTTATATATATATGTAAAATAATACATACATGTATATATTTGCGTGTATACAGTTGCATATACATTTTTTACACATAATATGCATATATGTGTGCGTGTTACATGGGGGGCATAACTACACACACACAACCAACACCCACAAAAAATATATATATTAATATTATATTTTATATTATATATATAAAATAATATACCCCCACATAGCATTTAAAAATATATATATAAAAATATATATATATATATAATTTTTATAAATATATATATATAAAATAAAATTTCAAAAATATAAATAATAGTTTAATAATACAAAATGTATATGTTTATATTTTTGATAAGGAATAAATAATTTCGTATATATGTTTTAAAGTATTTTTTGTTATTATATATTATATATTTTTATATAAAATTTAAAATATTAAAAATAAATTAATTTTTTTATTTTATAATTTTTAATATGTATATTTAAAATTAAACAAAACACACAACTACACAACATATATATCACATATATAACACACACACCCCACTGGGGGTGCATAAAAATACATACATTTAAAATACTTAAATATTTTATATTTTAAAATGTACACATAATAGTGAAATGTATTCTCCACATATAACTTTTTATATATTTTTATATTATATATAATATAATATAATTTTATATATATAATATATATATATTTTATATTATTGTTTTGTTTAATCAGTAAAAGATTGTATATAAAAAATATATCCACTATAATTATATACATATGTATATATTTATATAAAGTATAATAAAAATATATGAGAATACAATTTTTTTAAACATATAGTGTTATAATTAATTACCCAACTATATACTATTATCGTGTGTGGTAGTATTTTACAATACATAATAATATATTAAGAGAGAATAAAAAAATATACATATATTTGTATTATGATTATTATCTATATATATAAATACACACTGATAGGTATACAGTAAATGTATACATGAATAGAAAACTATATATTTTTAAGATTATTAAATTTAAAAAATAAAAGATAAATAAGTAAAGAATGGAATTGAATAAAAATATATTTTTAACGTTTAATTATATATATATATATTATATATAAATATAATATATATAATTTTTAAAATTATATTTTCAATTTCATAGAAATTTATATATACTTATCATATTTTTATAGGTAGATGTTAGGGCACATTATAAACCTACTTTTTAAATTTTCTTTGGCCTTTTTTATGGGTAGATAGGTATGGGGGAGCATGTAGATATTTGATATGTCAGTATCTCGTAGCATGTATGAAGGGGGTTACTTCAAAAATACCCGTGGTTTTAGCAACACATTGGGTTACCTTGCGTATTTCCATGTTTATGCGGCAAAATAGACGCCTTTGGGAGATATAAAAAGCCCGTTTCCGCCTGCAAAACAGTTCCCTATAGCCTTCTTCTAGACAAAAAATTCCCATTCTACGCGATGGTTGGTTGTCCGAAGAAAATTATTTTATCATTATTTTTTCGATTTTTTAATTATATATTTATTTTATATAATAATATATATATATATATATATATATATAATAATATGTTTTTAAATATTTTTATTTTATTTTTTTTTTTTATTGATGAATTTTAGTTTTAAAAGGAATGTAGGGAAAACTTCGGCTTTTTTTCCTTGAAGTAGGAATATTTTTCTGGTATTTGCTGTTAACTTTTTTTACCTTTGAATTCTTACGGTTCCCTTCCCCTTTGCCTTCTTGCCTTGGAGCCTGGGAGCCAAAAGCCGTTTCCGCCCCTGGCAGTTCCCCTTTGCTTGTGGGAAAAAACCAATCAACGCGGGGTTTTGTTGAATATAATTTATATTTATATAAAATCATTTATATTATTTTTAATTAGTTAATATTTTTTTTTTATGTTTTTAAGCCGACATGGATAATTTAAAATTTTTAAATACTTCAAATAGGGACAAAATCCCCCTGGATCTTCTAAAATAATTTAATTTTAATACGTCCCCCTTTGTCCTCTCAGCCTCCTTCCCAAAACGGTTCCAAGATCCCCCCCCTCCTGCCAACCCCCTGGGCACGACTTCTTGGGAATTCCGAAAATTTGGCTTTTTGCGGGGGCCCGGTTTAATTGTGAAGCGGGAATTTGATTAAATGGGAGGATAAGGTTTTTTTTTAATGTTTACTTTTAAATGGATTTTCGGGCATATTTTGTTATGACAAAATAACTTAAATTTTCCCCCATTTCCTTTTTCCCCAAACCAAATAACCTTTAAAACAGATTCTAAAACCTCCCCCCTTGTCTTCGTGAATTTTCAACGGCACCCCCAAATTTTTCCCCTTCCTTGCTTTTTGGCTGTTTTTTTATGTAAAAAAAAAAAAAAAATGTTTTTTTCTTACTTTATTCTTTTTCTATAATCTTTTCCCTTTTTTTTTAAACTTGTAATTTTGAAGATGTTACCTTGAATTTTTCAAAAGAAATTTTTAGCTTAAAAATTCATTAAAAAATTTGATATTAAAGAATAATTTATACCAACTTAAATGGTTGAATTGAGATTAACTTTTATTAATGTTTAATTATAAATTTTTTGGCTGTTTTTTATGATTTTTATTTTTTGGGTATTTACATGAATGAAAAGTTACTGTAAGAAAATTTCTTAAAAGTTATGCTTGGGATTAAATATTTCCAACTCATTTCGGAATACCCATTCTGATGAAAATTTCTCGACGTCAAACGCGTTTTCCTTTCCTTTGCAGTTCTGCTACAACGACCAGATGTCCACCGGGCCAGAAATGTTGCAGAGACGCCTGTTCCAAAGGAAGTTTGTTTGGCGTCTGATTTATGCCCAGCGACGCATGGCCGCATGACACAAACTTTGGATCGCTGTTGAAAAACTGGTGTTGGAAATTTATATTTTCTTGTTTTTGCGTTCTTTTTTCTTTTCCTTCGGGCCCCCCAAATCCTTCTTTCTTCAATTCTTCTTTAAATGCACAAGAATGCCTTTGACCAATAAATTTCGATTGGAATTTTTTTTTTCGTTTGTTCCCCTTGGAATGGCTTACTTGAATCAAATAATGTCTACTTTAACCAATTTAGGGAACATTTTTCCATTTGGAACTGTTTTCTCAGCCAGTTTCTGACCGGGTAGAATCTTAAAACACACCTGTATATTTTATAACAAATACATATATAATAATAATATATATTTTTATATATATAATATATAATATATTAGTATTCCATTTAAACCTTATATCAAGTATGTATATGGACAAATATATACACTATCAATACTATAATATATATTATAAATATTAAAAAAATAAAATTTACAGACACTATATTAACTAACCATAATGTTATTGATAATTGTTTTACTTTTGTAGATAATACTATGCAATTTATTTTTAAATTTGTGAAAAAGGGCTGGGAATGGTTAGGAGGACTCAAAAAAATCGGGAATCGAGTGGGTTCATCAGAGCCGGTTCCTTGGGCGGAACATGAAATGCACCAGCCACGGGGGCAGCCACCAATTGTTTCTGTCCCCCCCATAAATATAGAAAGATTACTAAAAATAAACCACTTCAAAAAAATATAACTATATCAAAATCAAAATAAAAAAACAATATGCTGTGAAGGGCTGACATATAACTTAAGTTAATATATATAATATTATTAATAATATAACATATTTATATGTAATATAATTATATACAAAAACACAATTATATATACTAGTTTATAGATATATAAATTATATATATATATATATATTATATAATATATAATTTTAAAATTAAATTGGATTTGTAATATATATATACAACACATTTTATGGGTATACATATTTAAATTTAAAATTTAATATGTATATGATAAAATATATATATTATGAAAAAAATATACAATTTAACATAATTATTTAAAAGATGTAGAAAAAAAAAATAAATATATATTTCAAAATTAAATTATATATTTATATTCAATATAATTATTAATTAAATGATATTTGTATCATATTTTACATAAAATATTCATAATATATTATAATATTATATATAATTTAATATATAAATTATATCTATATATATATATATATATTATATATATTGTTTTATTTTTTATGTTTTCACATATATAACATATTATATATAATATATATTTAACATATTATTTTATATATTTCCCTATATAAAACATATTTTATTGAAAATATAGTTTTTTTTATAGATGCATATATATAATATATATAATTAATTATAAAATTTTATATTATATATTATATATACATAAAATAAAAATATATATATACTAATAATATATATAATATATAAATAAAAAAAAATTATTTAAAATTATAATATTTATATATATATATATATTTTTAAAATAAATATATTATATATTTATTATAATAATATATTAAATTATATTGTGGTATGCAATGTATATTTAAAATAAAATATTGGTTTTTGGTACTATGTATATGAATAATAAATAATAAATAATATGAATAAATAATACATAAATAACATGTCATTTTAAAATATTTATATATATATATATTATAAAAATAAATATATAAAATTAAATATATTATATTTAAATAAGGTAAAAAAACAAAATATATAATTTTATTATATTTAATTTATATAAATATTATGATAGGGGTGGCGTTTAAAAATCACATTCTGCTTAACCATTCTTATTGCTTTTATGAATTATGCGGATTTGAACATTTTGGGCATAAAAACCCCTTTTTTCAAAAGAGTATTATAGGTTTTTGTAATACATTATTATACATGTTTGGGTTTTCTTTAAAGAATTTCTTATATACCTTATTTTGAATTTAATTATTCTTTAATATTCTATTATTAAGAATTTTTTATTAATTCATCTTAATCCCTTGAAGTAGGGAAAATATTGTTTGGTTTTTTTGTTTCTATTTTTATATAAACTTAATTAATATATTAATTTTTTTTTTCCCCTTTCTTTTGGGAAATGGGAAGATGCACTTATGAATCCTCAGATGAATTTTTGTAGATGTTGATTTTAATTTAAAAAATAGTAAGTATATAAAATAAAAAGGGTTATATTTTGTTTAATTTTAAAATTAACGAAAGGTCATTTTTTATAAATATTAGTATAAAAAAAAAGATTTAAAAAGTAATCCAATGATAAAAGACTTAATATATGGCTGTCCCAAAAAGAACGTGCTAACCCAATTTAAAATTTTATCGGGAATTCCACCCCTTTTTCATTAAACCCTTTCCTCAAACGTTCTTTAACAGACACTTCCTGTCCCTACCTGGTTTTTGCTTCTTTGAAGGCAACTTTCCCTAATTTTCCCGGGGTCCTAAGTAATAATCGATTTCGAACCCTTTTTGGTTTGCCTGAGGGACCGGCTTTTTAGCCCAATCGACGCTGGTTTTCCTGTTGACTGTCTCCCATTTTTACCGGTGGTCCCCCCTTAAGTAATCCGGCCCTTGCCCTTCTCCGCCCTGGCATGGGCCAACCCCCACCCCGAAGGCGCCGTTTTTTCCCGACTCCCTGGGACTCCGTTTTTTTTCGGGCCTTTTCCTTGCTTGTTGGAAATTGCCGTTATTTAATAGAAAGGGAGGGTAAATTTTTTTTTTTGTTTTGTTTTTTTTCTTTAAACTTAATATTACTTGAAATATCTAATTTAAAAATAAATTTTGGAACTTTTCCGACGCAATTCCCATAGAATTTGGTTTAAGGATAAATATAAAAAATCACTTTAAATTTGGCCCCCTATGGAATACACCCCGGGCCCTGTGTAATGCCGCCCTTTATTTATTTACTGATTCCTTTTGGTTTGCCCAGGTTTTTATGCCAATTCATATTATCCCCTGAGTAACCGTGGAAAAGAAGCACAAGTATATGATTGAAATTTCCTTCTTTCGGTCGTCAATCGGTGAAAGGTTCTCGCTCCATGCCTTTCTGGGAAATTTAAAGTATTTTTGGGGTTTAACCATTTCCACCCTCTTTTTTTAGTTCTGTAACACCCATTTCCAAACCCCCAAACTATAGCCCGATTTTTCAGAGGAGGCCTTAATCCAAAAACCATCCGAATGACGCAACTTTCCCGTAGTATTTCCGTCAACGGATAAGGATAAGTTCCGAATGCCGAAGCTTAGCCTCGCCCGGGCTATGCCATGAGGGGAGCCCGGCCTGTGTCGACTAATGCCGACTCGCTCACGTGTGTCAGCTGATGCTGACTCGGCTGAACCTAGTTCTTACCCGCCGTGGTGCCCAGCCACTGCAGTAACCTCCGGCCGACAATTGCAATTTCTCCCGCCTGAGCATGGCGCGAACCGCCGACCCCTCGGATGAGAGGCCGACACGTTACCACTGTACTATCCTGTAAGTATTTCCGGCTTCTCTTCGGTCCTTGTCCACTCGGCTCGGAAACTTCGCTCGCTCCAGCTGCCGCCAGCTGGATGAATGGGAGGATAAACGTGATTTGTTTTGTTTTACTTCATTAATTTCCAACATTACCTTTATGTTTTTGTCTTGTAAATCACTTGCTATTTTAAACTCATAATTCAAGACAACTTATTAGCCTGCGAATTTATTGTCATGATGGAAAGTAATGCATTATTAAGAAACTCAACATCGATAAATAACCATCACTTCATAATGGTGAGTTTCGTTTCATAAGTAGAATAAACTTTACATACCATGATATTAATTTACTGATTCTATATATGAATATTTGGCCTAGTATGCTTTTTTTTATGATTATGCAAATTCACGGTAGTTGATTCCTTACATTCAGTTAAAAGCACCTACTGTGAAGAGAAGTTTCACAAAAAGCTATGAATGAGATTGAATAATTTCTAATTCATTTCGAGAAATGCGTCATTCAGTTAAAGATTTCTTGACGTCAAACGCGCATCTTTCTTGAAATTCCTCTTCCTCTCCTTCCACGTAGCTGTACGGAGTAAAGCGAGCCATCTCTCACGCACTCTCCCTCCATGGAAGTTCTGCTACAGCGACCACCAGTGTCCAGCGGGCCAGAAATGCTGCAGAGACGCCTGTTCCCAAAGGAAAGTTTGTTTGGCCGCCTGAGTCATGCCCCAGCGACTGCATGGCCGCATGACAGAAACTAGACCGTCTATTTACGAACTGCGTGCTTGGCCATTTCCTCTCTTTCTTGTTTTTTTTTTATCATTTTCCCTATGGACGACCACCAAAGAGTGCCCTTTGGCAATAAATTTGGATTGGATTTTTTTAAATTTTCTTTGGAATATCTTACGTGCATCAAAAATTGTCATGAATAAACCCGGGTAGGGAACATGTGTACTAAGCCAGTTTCAGACCGGTACAAATCTAACTAATGTACCATGTATATATATATATATTATATATATATATATATATATATATATATATATATATATATACTTATATACATATATATAGAAGTATATATACATATATACAAATATATGTATGTGTATGTGCAAATATATACGCCTGAGGGCAAGGCAGAATTCTATCTCGCTGGAGACATTAGAGGTCACTGAAGCGAGTCACATGGCTTGGCTGAACGGTAATCAAGTCTTGCGTCGCTCCATGCTACGCAGGGCTCGGACACTGCTGAGAAGGGACAAGGAACAGTTCATCAGAAATCTTGCTGACGAGATTGAAGGCCATTTCTTGGTAAACGACCTTCGCCCTACCTACCAAGCCCTGAGAAAGCTGAACTCTAAGCCCTCCTCACAGATGACTGCAGTCCAATCAGCGGATGAACAGATCATCTCAGATCATGTTGGGGTTCGTGAATGTTGGGCTGAGTATTTTCAGCAGTTGTACCAGGTAGACCCTCCAACAGTTAGCCTGGATGCAAGCGATGTCACAATACCTGTGCCAGACCCACCCATCAGCGAGGAACCTCCTACCCTAACAGAGGTTAGGCTAGCGATTTCCAAGCTGAAGAGTGGGAAAGCTTCAGGCATATGTGATATCCTGGCTGAACTGCTAAAGGCTGGAGGTGAACCTATGGCTCGGGGCCTGCATACAGTCCTGACTGCCATCTGAGTTGGTACATTCCCCTGACCTGCCTTAAGGGGACATTCATGCCCTCTCTGGTTTAAAGGGGG
>NW_023644459.1:5000-8654 GCF_015228065.2 Penaeus monodon | reverse complement strand
TCTTTCCCTCTCTCTCTCTCACTCCTCTCCTCTCCTCTCCCCTCTTTCTCCTCTCCTCTTCTCCCCCCCCTCCTTACCCCCCCCAACCAAAACAAACCGGTCAACCGCCCATTTCCGTACATCAACCACCCCACGCCCGGCCAAATTTTTGGGGCCTTTTTTCCCCACTTTTTTTAAATTTAAAACCTTGAACGTAGAAGTAGTTTAACTGAAAATTACTGTTTACGATAGCAAGTTCTACATTTGGAGAAGGGATCAGATATCAATACATTGATTAATATTGACTAACACTGAGATATTAAAAACGATAAGAATGTGGAGTATTTAAGAAAATATATAAAATTTTAAAAAAATACACATATAGAAATATAGAAAATATAGAGAATCAAACTAAGTAACTTTCGAAATGTTTTATCTGGGATCAAGATCAGTACAAATGTTATTGGAAAACCTGTCCATTTTTATTTTTTGTTTTTTTTTTTGCATTTTTCAGTAACCTATTATTGTTTTTATACATTTATTCATCATTTCCCCCTTTACTATCAATTTTTTTATGTTATTTTTTTTATCTATCATTTTATCTATTTATTCATTTCTTTTTTCTTTATCGACATGATAAAATTTTAAACATACAGCAAGCACTTTGAAAAAAAGTTTGTGGGTATTTTTGGGAAAAATTTTAAACAAAAAAACAACAACAAAACAACAACAAAAAACAACAACAAAAACAACAACAAAAAACAACAAAAACAACCAACACAACAAAAAACAACAAAAACAACAAAGTCAGAAAGCTACCCGGGCTCCGAGTTGTATCTGATGAGGTTTTTGAGCGACCGAAACGTCACGAAACGTCACGATTCAGCGCTCCTTTCGTGTTATTGTTGTTTTGAATGAGAATGAAATACTTCCACAGCGTTAGAGATGTATTTGATTTATTTTTTTTCGATTACACCTTCGTAGGCAAATAAAAAGGAAAAGAAGGAGAGAGAGAGAGAGAGATAGAGGGGAGGAGAGAGAGAGAGAGAGAGAGGAGAGGAGAAAAGGGAAAAAGAAAAAAAGAAAAGAAGAAAGACGAAGAAAGAGAGAAAAAAAGCAAAATAGATACAAAGCTTTATAGATCAAAATGGGGAGATCCACCTGATTATATTCCGTTGAGATAAAATCAATTCTTATTCGAAACAACAAGGAGGTTGGCGCTAAAAGGTGACGTTTCGAGGAAGACCAAAATCCTCATCAACAACAGAAAAGCATTAACAACAAAACATCATCAACAACAACAAAAACATCAACAACAACAAAAAACATAATCAACAACAAGAAAAACGTCATTTCTACAGCAACAAAAACATCAACAACAACAAAAAACATAATCAACAACAAGAAAAACGTCATTTCTACAGCAACAAAAACATCAACAACAACAAAAAACATAATAAACAACAAGAAAAACGTCATTTCTACAGCAACAAAAACATCAACAACAACAACAAAAAATCAACAACAACAACAAAAAATCAACAACAACAACAAAAACGTCATTTCTACAGTTTTCTGTCTTATATTATTTTTTGTTATATTTCCCCCCCAATCCCTTGCCCGTTGTTGTTGTGGGGGGCTTAGGAGGCGGAGACTGGGACCCAATGATGGGGAACTCCCCAACCTTGGGACTCAGCCCTCGACTCAACTAATTTGCATGGCCCCTTTATTTTCCTTCCCACTTTTCGCTTCTGCCCCCTTCACCAAACCCTTCGCTATCCACCTCCTAAGGTGTGAAGCCGTGCTGGAAGGATGAAAGGCTGACTTTGTGCCAGTCCTGAAGGGCCCTGGGGGAGCCATGGGCACGGTATTCCCCTGATTGTTATCTACCCCTTACCCCTCAAGGGGACCCTGGGGGGTGGACTGTCTTTATCCCCAACATAATCCAGGCTTACCATGGCCAGCAATGAAAAGTTATCTCACTATTAGGGGCAATGAGGCTTGCCCCTTTATCAAATACCCCCAACGATGTAAACCCACCCGATTCCCTGACCCCAGCTCCCCTTTGACCACGGCTCCGAACACTGCAACAACTACCCCCTCATCAATGCCTACTGTACAGTAGCCAACAACCAACCCTTAAGAAACATTTCCACTCTCCCAGCACGCTCAATTTCATCACCTCTACCCCCACAACTCCAACATCAACCACCCCATCCTCCCTTATAATACCTTACAGCCTTATTGCCCACCCCCATAAAAACTACCTCCCTCAACACTACTCCATCGTCACGCACCCGCCCTTCGACTACCCCTATCACTACAACAAATTGAATACCCTCTTCAGCGCAGCCAAATGGGACCGTTTTTTCGTGATCCCTCCCACAGCTCCCTACCTGAACACCCTTCTCTTCCAACAATGTCTCCAAAAACAAGTAGGTAAAGTCTCTTCCGTACCGACCGAACGCTCCCGTCTTGTCACAGTAGCATCCGAAACCAAGCTATAGCATTAACAAAACTAACAGACATATATGGAAACCCCCTCCTTGCAGAACCCCATCCAACCCCAATACTTGCACCGGAACAGTTTCAATCTCCCCAGCAAATTGCCCAATCTATGACAAAGATTGGTCAGATTGTGGAGAAGACCTACTTGCCTGTCTCACAGACTATGATGCAAGGGTCAGTACAATGCTACTCCATTCCCCCCAGAGGTAATCGAAAGAAACCCCTAACATAGCCAAAATTACCTTCCGTAGACATGACCTTCCCTTTAACGTCTATATAGGGGGAAAAACCCCTCCCTGTTCGTCCATACCAACCTCCTCCACGTCAGTCCCCAAAATTTTTTGCGTCTGGGACAACCCAGCCAAACATTGCCGTTCCACAGCCAGATGCCCACTATGTGCCCAACCTGGCCATACCCGATCTAACTGCCCTGCACAATCACGCACATGTGCCAACTGTGGGGGCCCCCCATAATGAATTTTATAGGGGCTGTCCCACCTACAAATTTGAGTCTGAGGTAGCAACTCTCAGATTCAAACTGGACTCACACTACGTGAAGCCAGACAAGAAGCACGTCGACGTGGTTTCTCTTTTACTCCTTACTCCAGTAATACTGCTCATTCTACCAATTCTCCTAAACCCACCCCCCCTACATCTAAACCCCCTCTTCTCCCTCCTACCTTCCCAGTCAAACTCTTTTGCCATCCTAATCCAGCCCACTCAATCTCTACTACAGATATCTAAATCACCACCACAACCCCAACACCTTCCCCTCTCCCTCCTCGCACTACCCGTACAGACAGAACAAACTTTCCCAAACCCCCTCTTCCCCTTTACCACACAATCACCTCCACTTCCTTTGCTCCTTTGCTTGAGACACCAGTCCTCTCTTCCCCCCCTCACAAGAAATCCTATATCCCCAAACTCCCAACCAACTCAGAAGAAGAAACCCTTGAAAATATTCAAGATTACCTAATGAAAGCTGACACTCAACCTCCAAATCTTACAACTCTTGCTCCTTCCACACTCCAAGTAACTGCTGATCTCCATCCTCCTCCTAACGATATCCCCCCTACACCCCATCCTCCTACCCCCTCCCCAAAACAGCCCATCCCCCCGCCCCAACCCCGCCCACATTATCCCTCCACCATCCCCTCTATCCCCTTT
>NW_023644458.1:0-8654 GCF_015228065.2 Penaeus monodon | reverse complement strand
CAATATGCGGGTTTGGGTCTAAAAGGATTCCATTTTCTGAAATTTTCAAGTCGCCATCCCTAATTTCATTCACCCCCTCCAAAAGTATTGGAAAGGGCCACTTCCATTTTAGTCTTCAAGATCTGCAAGTAAATTTCATCTGTGAATCAGGTGAACCAATTGATATGTTGTTTGGGGGAATTGTCCCGTTTAAATTTTAAAAATGTGTGGGAGTGTCCGTTCAGAAAACTGCACTACTCTTAAGAACATGGGCTCCAAGGCCCTTCCTCGAGGGTTTTGCACAAAGATCTCCCCAGGGGGATCCCAACACTAAAATCCCCCAAAGATAGAAAGGATGTGGAAAAACTGCACAATAGATTTCCAAGTCATTATTTTGAGATTGGGGGAGGAAGGTAGAGGATGAAAAGGGAAAAGGTTGTCAGGGCTTATTCTCACAGCCTTCACCTGCAGTGTTTTTGCAGGGGAGGCCCTGGAAGGGAATAGACACACCATTACTGCTACTTTCCTGAGGTCCATTTAAAGATCCCATAAGGGGTTGAATTTGGAACCTCAGGGAAATCAGTGATTTTCCGGGTCATAATCTTTTGTGGGCAAAATTTAAATTTTGGGTTAATGAAGCTATCAGATTTTTGCATTTCTTCCCATTTTAATGAATTCCCTGACAGTTCCATTGGATTGGGGTACCCCGTTTTTTATATTTTTTCTTAAAAGGGGTTTGGTAGCACCTGTGGAAATTTTTCCCCCCCACACCTTTGGGTTGCCTTTTCCAGGACTTGGGAGAACTTTTTGGGGGGATTTTTACCTGTGGAAATATTTCCACAGGTTTCCCTTGGGACAGGTCGGGATTTCTTTGCCTGGGAAAAGGACTGACATGACCCCTTTGTTTCGGGGGCATTCTTCTAAAAGCGGAGGCCCCGGGGGATGTCGTGGCAGCTGGGGCTGTCACTGTTGAGGGTCATGGAGCTTTTCGATGGCTCCAAAGATCGCACTCGAGAGGGTCTTTTTGAACAGCCTCAGGATTCCTTTGCCTGGGCAAAGGGTGTACTGAGCCTTTGCTTCAGGGGCACTCTGCCTAGCAGTGGAGGCCCTGTGGATGTGGTGGCAGCTGGGGATGTCAACATTGAGGCTTCATGGGGCCTTAACTGTATGGTTCCAAATACCTTACTTTGGAAGGAGGAGTTCCTCAAGAGACCCTTCACTCCTTGAGGACTGAGGTTTAAAGGTAGTGGCAGAGTGTTTGGTGGAAAAGTATTGGAGGGCAAGAGATGGCAGGAAGGAGGATGGGCTAGAACCGAAGCAAAGGACTTAACTGTGTAAAACAGCACACGGGCATATCGCTTTGCCTCTGGAAAACTAATTTTCTCTCCTTGCTCCTTATTACCAATACTTCTTTTTCAATTTTGTACTTTTTACATTGCTTTGAAGAAGCTTCATGAGCTTCTTGCAGGGTAATGGCTTATTGAGCCTGGACAGTTTTCATCTCCTTGATGGCCTGTTGTACCACACTGTACACACACTCTAGGTTGTCCAGTTTCAAGAGTTGGTTCCATGCCATAAACCCTGGTAGTGGAAGCACCATGCCAACTTAACTGATTCTAGAAGAACTATGTTTCAAATGTTAGGAGAACTAGTGTCGACTGTTCCAAATCATCAACTTTCTTCTTAAAACGTTTTACTGCCATTTCATTAAAATTCTTTGGTTCCTCTAACAGTTTCTCCTCATCAGGTCTCAGGAAAAGACAATTCCCTTACACTGATTGAGTGTTTTGTGAGGAGAACTTGAGCCTCAGTAATGTCACATATCGCACATCAGTCTCATCTTGTGATGAAACCACAAACTATCAGGCTACCATCTCGCTGTGAGGTGATGCGAGGATCACATTGACATGCCTCACTGTTTTCCGATGTACTCTAAAATATCAAGATCCCTGATTGATAAACCATCAGTGGTCTTCACTACTAGGTACTTACTATATGAGATACTTCATATTTACCAGGTAAAATTTCCTTAATGGATTACCTGGTTTGGGAACCATTATGATTCCCATTCTTCCCCTTTGGAAGCTGGAAAGTTTCCAGAGTGACATGTGTTCCCTAGGGAATGGCCAGGGGATTGCGTAGGTTGCCAGGGAGAGACCAAGATCTTTGTAATTTGCAAATCATCCACTATTACAGTACTGATGGCAGTCGCGGACCTATGTGCTACCGACTGAACAGTACCTGTTTGACCCTAGCCATATTTGACCAGCCAATGATTTGACCGGGCCTTGATTAAGCTAACCAGAATAAAGTACCAAAGATGTGTACACGCATGGCAGACACACATGGGAGAGTTCTCCCTGGACAAAGATGGAATGAACCCGGGGTGAGTGCACCATCCTCTCTCATAGGTCTTGGTGCACCAGGAAGCCATTTTGTCTGATCCCTCACTGGTGACCCCTCCAGTATAGGTATCCTCTGGTCCAGCTCACCAGATCATTGGACCATCAATCCCCCCACCGTAGCAAGGCAGCTTCCCATTAGGGGGGAATCAAAGGTGAACAAACCAAAATGTCATCTAAAGAATCTGATGCCTGCTGTGCAGAATCTTGTATGCCAGAATATACATAGGCTTAGCTGTGTTCTACTATATGTGTTCTGCCTAACGGACGGTCCTTGGTCGGTTAAATGTCGGGCAATTGATCTAACAACTTGCCTAGAATCTCCTTACCCGCACTAAATGCGAATGGCCCTTGCATACCTTTGCTGATGCTGTAGTGAATGGTTCAGCTGAATTGGGGATATGAAGAAGCGGTGCCAGAGAAAGCAGACACAGCAGTTGAAATTCAGCTATCTGGAGATCTGTGACCTCGTAATCTATTAACCTAATGCCACTATCAAGAAGGCAAAGGGGCAGGTACCATATTTACCTACCAAGGCTGTTACATTCACTAGAATGTTATGGAAGGGCAGAATTACTACAGACTCCGGCACCATTAAGTGTGCCAACCATCATTGTCAACCCACATGCAATGCTTTGATGAGCGGGATCATGTGATGTGGCCGTGAGATGTGTGCGTTAGGTATTGCTGAGGGGAAGCAATTTTATGATGAATAGAATGAGACCTAGAAGGTCTCGCAAAAGACATGGAATGTGAAGGAGGTGGAGGAGAGACAGGGGACGGAGGTAGTTGCAGGGAAGAGACAGGGGAGGTAATGAGAGGGGTAAGGGGAGGAGAGTGGTGTGTATGTGGTCGTGTATGATGAGTGATACAATCAAGTGAATATTGTAGTTCTAATTACACCTAGATTAGATCCTGTTATACCTTTAACACAACATTGGCTAGCGATACCTCAGACAAGAGCTGAAAGTCGTCTAACACCCATTCACTCACGAGACTTCCAGTATCAATGAAAGAGTATGCAACCTTCCTTAAAATCTTAGCAGGTAAGAGAGGGGGCCCCATTCCTGTGTTCAGTATACCAGCACTAACAACACGAGACTGAGAAGACTACAAAACTACACCAGAGACGCAGTGCACTTCCTCTCCTGCTTCGAAACCTACCATCTCTTCCTCTAAAAAATTAAACACTCACTTACTATAAGCTCCTTCCCTGTTCACTCCTCACGATGAATTTAAGGGTGATCGCCACCTGATCCGGGAACCACGTGCATTTATTATACACGTGACCCTGCCTGTTACAGAACGGACAGAACTGCCGAGCAGACCACCCAGATAGATCTACGACACAAAGTATTCAAAGTACTGTGGTCCAGAAGATCATAGATATTGACGCGAGTGTGGAAGTGGGGGTTTGCCCCTCGCAGCGGTACGCAGGCAAGGGCGAGGTACATCTATCTCCTACCTTCGACTGCACCAGTGGTTCATGCCGCAGTTCATTCTGCCCTAAGCTGTTTATATTATTATTATTTCCCTTATTATTCCCCTGGTCTAACTACATTTGCTACACCTACACATTTCCACCCTATCTGATATTTCATTCGCAAGGACTTCAAGGAAGCTTATCGAATGAAGCACTGTTGACTTTATCCCGAACTAATTTGGACGCAGCTGGGGAGATGGAGGATACTAACCATGGAAAATGTTCCAGAACCACTCTGAGTAACACATTTCTTAAGAAACACCGATGGTTCAAAGTCCAGGATAGACTGCGCCATTGCATGAGCTTTACTCAAAATTTATTTAAGTAAGATGAAAGATCATCCTTTGAAATGAAGTAGGTAAATGGTGATTCTCTGTCTGTCTCGAAATACTGAAGTGAAAATTCATACGACTTTTGATCTTCCAGCAAATGATTAAAGAACTCTATCACTTCAGCCACGCTCAGGATTTCGTGGTTGAGTCGCATTCTGGCCGCCATGAGGCACGATGTAGCAAAACGCTTGGACTCCCTGAATGGATTACTTCCACACCCACCAAAAAATTGGTCAACAGAGACGTTAGAGCCCGAGAATGTTAATGCTACATCGTCGGAGCCATGCCGGGACCCATGCTTGATACAGCTGTAACAAGGGTGAGCTCAGAGGAGGGGGAATCAGTTTGTGCAGTGAGAGAAAGAAGGGAGAGTGATCAGAAGTAGATGGTGAAGGAGAAGATGAGCAAGAAGAAGTAAGATCAGAGTCAGGGGTGCTTAGGGGAGAAACCTAGCAAAGTCTGCAGAGCCTTTAGGGACAATCGACTTTTTTGCACTAGTATTTTCTAATGGAGAAACTCATCAGAGTATGTAGAAAAACAGAATAGACTCTAACAACAGCACGGCAAAATTACTTTGTTTTGAGATATCGCGACTGGGTTTAGCGGATAAAAGAAAAAAGTACTTGCAGTAATTCCCATATACAAAAAATTTGTTTGGCTAAATAGTACACAAAATGGGGGACACGGAAAAAGAAATATGATCCTTGTGAGAAGTGAGAAGCCAAGTAGCACATCTTGGGACTCTCTGTCGTGGGGATTCGTGGCAAGAGGCACACTTCCTCCCATCATTAAGCTCCTTCATTTCCTGCAGGAAATTCAGGGTAGCTTGGTTTTTGGGCATAACAATCATCCCCTGGTCTATGAAACCCTGGATTGACAAATGGATTTTTCTCTGCATCTCCAAAGCTCTCAAACCAATTTGGGGAGGCATTGTCGAAGCTTTCAGTTTAGATTGAACCTCAAACACTGTCTCTGGTTGGGTAGTTTCAGCCCCCCTTTCGGCTTGGATTCTGGGCTGCAGTCGTGGGAGCAGCAGCTGTTTCAGCTGGTTCCAGGTTGTGCTCCCATCTCGGTCAGGGAGGACGCCTGAGGGTACTCAGAGCCTGGAGAGGACAACATGAGAGTCCATCTGCTGGACAATCTCATGGACAGACATGTTTTTTTCTGATGTCGTGTCAATTTTAGCAAACAAGTTTGACAGAGTCAACCTGTGCTTTGGAGTTTCTCTTGTCACTAGAAGCCATGTATGGCTTTCCAAGTGACTGCCCTGGCCGTCATCTTTTCTCTATTTTGTGGGAGATTTGTTTAAGGGTTTGCCATGAATATACAGTTATTTCATCCTTTCATTTCCCCCACAGGGGGGGGAGTCCAACAAGGGGAAACTGTCCTGTTAGAACTAATGTCTAACACCCCCGGGGTGGTGAGAGGATTATACACAGCCAATGGCCATTGTAATGCCACTCACGGGACTAGTGTGATTGCCAATGGTGACATTGACTGCTTGACCCTAGCTTCTCAAAGGAGACCAGCCAATTGACCTGACCAGCCCGCGATCAGGCCACCCGTCTTACTGGAATAAAGGACAAAGAGGTTTTGTTGCTAGCCCTAGGGCATACTCAGCATGGCATTCCTCAACCTCCCCCCCTAACGGGAGCTGCCTTGCTGTGGTGGGGGACTTGAGGTCCCAAAAATGGCTTCCTGGGTTTCACCAAAAACCTATGAGAGGGATGGTGCACCCACCCCTGGTTCATTCCATTTTCTCCCATGTTTTGTTTGCCGTGTATGTTGTCCTGTGTTACTAGGAGACAGGATCCTGGAGGTTGAGTGATGCATGCTGTGCCCTGCAGCTAGCAACACATCTCTTTGGTCAAGTCAATCGGCTGATCAAATATAGCTAGAGTCAAGCAGACACTGTCCAGTCAGTAGCGCATAGGTCCGAGATGCCATCAGTACTGTAATAGTGGTTGTGTATATTTCTTCACTACCCCTGTGGCTGTTGGTAGATTTTGAGCCCCAACTATAGCTTCCCATCGTTGGACTCCATGGTGGGGTAGGCGGGGTGAGGGAATGAAGAATTCTAATTTACAATGATCTAGCTCTCTCCCTGACGACTTTGAACAATTCCTGGCCACTCCCTCTGGAACGTCACATGTAAATCTGGAACCTTTCTAGTTTCCAAAGGGCAAAAAAGGGAATCATAATACTCCCAGGCTCTCAAACCAGGTAAGAAGGAGAAAGGTCCTCCTCAAGATTAAGGAAATCTTACCTGGTAAATTATGAAAGTATCTCATATAGTAAGTACCTAGTTTGTGAAGACCATTGATGGTGTATTTAATCATGGATCTTGACCCCCCTAGCGGAAGCCGCCTTGCTGCGGTGGGGGGGCTTGAGGTCCCAATGATCTGGGGAGCCGGACCAAGGGTTAAACCCATACTGGAGGGGTCACCAGTGAGGGATGGGGACAAAATGGCTTCCTGGTGCACCCCAAAGGGCCCATGAGAGCTGATTCATTCCATCTTGGATAAGGGAGAACTCGCCCACGTGTAATTGCCGTGCGTGGGCATCCCGTAAATTACCAGGAGACAGGAGCCTGGAGGTTTTAGCGTGCTGCACGCTGTGCCCTGCAGCTAGCAACACACCTCTTTGGTCCTTTATTCTGGTTAGACGGGTGGCTTGATCAAGGCCCAGTCAAGTCAATCGGCTGGTCAAGTATGGCTAGGGTCAAGCAGACACTATTCAGTCGTTAGCGCATAGGTCCAGCGACTGCCATCAGTACTGTAATAGTGGCTGCGTATATTTCCTCACTACCCCTTTGGCTGTTGGGAGATTCTGAGCCCCAACTATAGCTTCCCCTTGTTGGACTCCATGGTAGGTGGGGGGGTGAGGAAATGAAGAATTCTCATTTGTATGAGTACTACAAATTTACAAAGATCTAGCTCTCTCCCTGACCATCTACGCAATCCCCCGACCATTCCTCTGGAACATCACATGTTGCCCACTTTGGAACCTTTCCAGCTTCCAAAGGGCAAGAATGGGAATCGTAATGGTTCCCGGGCTCCCAAACCAGGTAAGAAAGGGAAAAGTCCTCCTCAATCCACTAAGGAAATCTTACCTGGTAACTATGAAAGCATTTCATAAAGTAAGTACCTAGTAGTGAAGACCATTGATGGTGTATCAAACATGGATCTTGATATTTTTGAAGTACATCGAAAATTGTTTGAAGTATGTCAACGTGATCCTCGCATCACCCCACAGCGAGATGGTAGCCTGATAGTTGAGGTTTCGTCACCAGACGAGAGTGACTGTCTGCATGCCATATGCGACATTCCTTGGGCTCAAATTTCATGTTCTCGTCACAAAAACCTCAATCAGTGTAAGGGAATTGTTTTTTCCCAAGACCTGATGAGGTATTCTGAGGAGAAACTGTTAGAGGAACAAGAGAATTTTCATGTAGTGGCAGTAAAAACGTTATAACAAGAAAGTTGATGGTTTGGAACTTTTACCATGTTAGTCCTTTCAAAAATTGGTTAAGTTAGCATGGTACCAGCTCAAGGTAAAGCCTTATGTGCCCAAACCCTATGCGGTGCTTCCACTGCCAGGGTTGTGAGCATGGAGCCAAGTCTTGCAGTCTTATGGAAAATGGACTACCAAGAATGTATATGAAGTGTGGTACAACTGGTCATCAAGGAGATGACAACTGTCCAGGTCCAATATGCTGTTAACCACTGCAAGGAAGCTCATGAAGCTTCTTCAAAGCAATGTAAAAGGTACAGATTTGAAAAGGAAGTATTGGTAATAAGGAGCAATGAGAAAGTTAGTTTTCCAG
The DNA here is from genome assembly GCF_015228065.2 of Penaeus monodon. Taxonomy (NCBI): domain Eukaryota; kingdom Metazoa; phylum Arthropoda; class Malacostraca; order Decapoda; family Penaeidae; genus Penaeus; species Penaeus monodon. The sequence goes on along the minus strand of NW_023644458.1, from coordinate 632 downwards.
AGGCAAAGCGACATGCCCTGTGTGCTGTTTGCACAGCCAGTAGGTTCTTTGCTTCGGTTCTAGCCCATCCTCCTTCCCACCAACCCTTGCCCTCTAATGCTTCATACAACACACACTCTGCCACTTCCTTTAACCCTCAGTCCCAAATTGCTGACACTGCCTCTGGTGAGTTGTTCCACCAGAAACGGAGTAGGAGTGAGGGGTCTATTGAGGAGACTCCTCCTCCCAAAGTAAGGTCTTTTGGAGCCATCATTTAGGCTCCAGAGGCCTCAAACGGTGACAGCTCCAGCTGCCACCAACATCCACAGGAGCCTCTGCTGCTAGGCAGAATCGCCCTGAAGTAAAGGCTCAGGCAGTCTTTTGCCCAGGAAAAGGGAATCCTAACCTGTGTAAAAGACTCCAGCTGCCACAGCATCCACAGGGGCCTTCCGCTGTAACAGAATGCCCCTGAAGCAAAGGCTCAGGTCCGCTCTTTACTCAGGCAAAGAAACCTGAACCTGTCCAAGGGAAACCTGTGGAAACTAGTTCCACAGGTAAACAACCATTAAAAAGGTATTCCGGTCATGGAAAGGGACAGCCTAAGGTGTGGGCAAACTTGAAAATGCAACCAAAATAAACGGTTTGGCGTGGAA
>NW_023644457.1:5000-8656 GCF_015228065.2 Penaeus monodon | reverse complement strand
TTCCCCTTCCCCCCTTTTTTCCCCCAACTCCCCCGGGTTTCGCAGGGGGGGACCGGACGAGATGAGTCACAAAGGCGTTTTTTTACAAACAGAGATTTATGGCAGTCGTCGAAAAAATTGTTGGTGAGCTTTTAATACGCTGTGTTGTTATTTTTTAAATGCTATTTTCGTTCTTTTTTCACTTTTTGTTACTATTACAAGAAGTTTTATGAAAAAATAAAATTGCAGTGTGTGTTATTTTTTATAATATAAAAAAATGTTACTGGGAAAGTTTGTGCCAGAGCATTGTTTTTCCCGTGTTCAAAGATCACGATAATAATTTTTGGTGGAGCAGTGGTTCAGTGCTTTCCAGAAAATTCGGTGGGGTACCGTAGAAGACGATTTTCTAAAGGGTTTTGCAGGCCGGGAGTTAACAGGGGAAGGGCCTCAGTGGTACCACGGTGAGTTGGGTTGTGTTTTGGTTTATATATATTTTCCTATAGAAAAAAAAAAAAAAAAAAAAAAAAAAAAAAAAAAAAAAAAAAAAACAATAAATAAAGATTAAAAAAATAAAGAAGACCAGATCATATGATAAAACTACAATATTCAAAATGTTTGATATGGTTTTTGTAAAAACTTTTAATAAGTTATCTTCAAAAATGGTATAGTTTACATCTAAGTATGTAATTTAAAATTTTATGGATAGCTTCTTTGTTGTTTTTGTTTCACCATCACCCAAACCTTGCATTTTTAATCCTTCTAAAATTATCCACATTTTATGGGTGAATGTGTAAATTCCTCTCACAACTATAAAATGCAATTTGGTAAGTTTACAAAGCGCCTTACCTTAGGGAATCCACAAACATAATGTTGTTAAACAAATTTCCCTAATTAGGGTTTTTCCCCCGAACCTGTTAATTTGCAGTGGACTTTATATAACAGACAGACAAAAAGAGTTTTAATATTTTACTATTTATATTTACATAGATTTCATAAATAAATAATATAAAATAATATAATAAGTAATAATAAGAATAAAATATAATATATATAATATATATTATATATATAAGTATTAAAAGATAATTATTATATAAAATATTATTATATATATATAATGTATATATTATATTAATATAAATATATATAAAAGTAATATATAATATAATAATTATATATATATAAAATATAAGTAATGTTTTTAATAATATTATATATATAAATATAGAAAAGTATTATTAAAAAATATAATAATTTTTATATTTTAATATAATATAATTTGTAATATATAAATTAAAAAATATAAATATATATATATTTTAAAATATTATAAATTATTATATATAAAAATATTATATATATAATTTAATTATTAAATATATATAATGGTTTTTATTTAATATATATATAATATAAAAATTGTGTATTTTAATAAAAATTTTTTAAAATTTTTTTTTTAATAATATATAATATTAAATTTTTATATATAAAAAATTAATAAAATAAATTTTAATATTTATTATTTAAATTTATTATTTCCTATAAAAGTATGTTTTTTTTATTTTATTATTTATATATATTTTTGTTGTTGTATGTAATTTAAAGTTTATTTTATTATTATATTATTATTTTATATATATATTTTATTATTTTGAGTTTTATATTATTTATTAAATTATTTTTTTTTAATTATTTATAAATATAATTTTTTATTTAATAATTTTATATTTATAAAAATGTTGGAAATATATATATGTATCTTAAATATTATATAAAAGTATGTTTTTAGTTATATTTATTTTTTTATATTATATTTATTTATATTGTAAAACAAAAAAGTAAAGCCCGGTGTAACTTCAACCTCCTAAGCACGCACCCCTTCTCCTGGCAGGATGAGATTCGCCGGTTTTTTTTTTTCGCACAGGAACAAACACCCCCTCAAAGGGGAACCCCCGCAAAAAGGGACACGTCCGTAAGGCAAGAACACAGAGAGGGCCACAGCAGACCCCCCAACCCCCCAAAGGGTCCAGCCCACCACCTCGCCCTCCATTGGGGGACAGGGGGGTCTTTGGGGGGGTTCATATCTGCCGTAAGAAAAACCAGCAAGCAAGCCCCTTTTCACTACCCACGCAAGTCCATCTTCGTCTCCTCTTTTAGTGACGCGGTGTCCAAAATCTCTCGGTCACCCCATATTCGGGGTTTGCGGGGCCACTCGTTCATCTGGCGAAGGGTGCCCCCAAAACCACTTTCGCTTACATCGGGGCGACGCGGTGGTTTTTTCGTTACACTGATGGCACGGTGTTCAAGAACCTCACAACGCCGAGCATATTCGCCTACCACCTCGCCCCTCGCCGACGCCTGTTGCCGACCACGCGAAGGCCTCCCCCCCCTTTTTTAAAACCCCCAGCCATCGCTAAAAGTCCTTTTCATTACGCCTACCCACAAGTCTGTCTTATACTTCGTGCTGACCACTCACGCCTGTGTACCCTCCGACAAAGTCGCTGAAGATGTATCCTCGCACTCTACGTCGCCACACTCGTCAACCCGGGTCACCTGCCTCGCTAATTCTTCGCGAACCCTCGTCAACACAGCCAGGATGTCGCAGTTCTACCACACCAACTCTTCCGTTACAAAAAAAAAAGTAATTTCCCGTTAGTGCCGGGAAAAAATTTTGCCCCCCATCCCCCACCCAACCTTGCAACAGTTGCCTTCTTTAAAATTTCAAGTCACCCCATTACGAAGCCACTATAACCTATACTACAAACTTCTCCTGTAAACCATTGTTTTTTTAAACAATCAACAATGAGATAAAACCTAAGTACACGCCCCTCACTTCACCCCTCTTTCCCCCAGCCAACCACCCGTAATTGGTTTTTGGGTTAGATTGTTCTGTCATTCTTTTTTATCTCAGACGCCAATTTAGCATATATCATTTCCCTTCAGAACAAATGAGTCCCTTCGGGGAAATTTAATTATTGTTATGTTTGGCTGCTCCATCATTTTTCATGTTTATTTGGTAAATTTAATAAAATCACCCTTTTTTTTTTTATATGTTATCCTTTTAGAATAAACTCATTACTTTTTGCGTATTGTTATATTCGTGTTACAATATCGTTTTTTATATATTTTTTCTTCATACTTGCGTCAAATTGTCGCTCTTTCACGTAGTTTCGTCACTGACTATCCTCTTTTTTTACCTACCTGCCCACTCACTCGGAATTCACTCTAGAGCGATTTTTTTCTAGTCCATCCCTCCGACTAATAATAACCCAAACTCTTTCACTCCCCTTTGAAATTTGATATCTTTCCTCAGAATGCGGAGTTTATGCTTTTTGTTTAAGGTTTTTGGGGAAAAGTACGATGGGGAGTTTTTTCCGTTTCAAAAAAATGACAAAAAACATTTGGGGACACCATGCTTTTATAGGCTTACCGGTTACAAAAACCAATTAATTTTAAGCCCGGCTCATGGCCGTAAACGAAGGAACCCTGGCCCGCCGCACCGAAATTACGCTCATACGATTGAAGCGCCGAACGCCCCCTGTTTTATTTTTTACCACAAGTTAATTTTAAGCCCGGCTCATGGGCCCTAAACGAAGGAAACCTGCGCCCGCCCCACACACCTATACGACTGAAACGCCGAACCCCCATGTTAGAAAAAAAGTTTTAGGCCCCGCTCC
>NW_023644457.1:0-2500 GCF_015228065.2 Penaeus monodon | reverse complement strand
TGAAAGCCAAGTTTTTTTTCCTTTGGTTAATTCAAAGAAAAGACGTTTTTTTTTGTAAATTTTCAAACCCAAAGCTTGTTTTTTTTTTAATTTCAACCCAAAAATTGTTTTTTTTGTTTTAAATTTTCGCCAAAATTTGTTTCTTTTTTTTTAATTTTCAAAGCAAAGATTGTTTCCTTGTGTTAATTTCAACCCAAAGTTTTTGCCCCCTCTTTGTCAAAAATACAATCAAATTTTTTTAAAATTTTTTTTTACAGTATAATACAGTAAAAAGGGACGTTTTTCTTTTTTGGGAAAAATAGCAAATCCTATTTCATTAAAGGCAATATTTTTTTTTTTAGGGATTGTTTTATTTATGTTAAAAATCACATATTTATTTGTTTTAAAATAAAGACTTTTCTTGATTTTGAAAAATGAGTGAATTTTTTATTTGTTTTTGAAAAAACAATGCAATTCATATTGAAAGAGCCTGTTTTATTTATTTATTATTTAATTTTTATTTTTTTTTTTTATTATTTTTTTTTTTTTTTTTATATATTTTTTTTTTTTGTTGCTTTGCTTTGTTTTGTTTGTACGGGTAATGTTTTATTTTTAAAGTTGTATAAAATTTTGAAATTTTTTTGTTTTTAAATCTTTAAGAAAGGGAAATTTGAGATTTTGATAATGGGTTTAATATATTTCCCCAGGTTTCCTGTGAAAAAGATAATGAAATTTGTTAATAAGGAAGTATATTTACAAAGAAAGAAATATAAAAGAAAGTAATACACACAAAAAAATATTTAGATTTTGTCAAATGGGGCTCAAGAAAAAAAATATTCCAGGTTTTTTGTGATAATAAAATGACCATTGTTACATTTTATAGGGAAGTAATTTTGCTATAAGTAATATTTTTATAAAGAAGATATTTACAAAAAACCAAACAGTAAATTAAGTTTAAAAAGGGGGGGGGGGCGATACATTTTATAATTTGATCTGAAAAAAGAAAAAGACAAAAAAAGAAAAAAATTGTTTATTCAAAAAGACAAAAAAAAAATTTTTTAAATACCTAAAATGCAAACTTTAAAAATTTAAATCTTACTTTTTATAACAGTGCAAAAAAAATGGGAAAAAAAAAGCTTAAATCCGTTAACCACTTTTTGCTTTACCTTTTACATGAAAAATTTTTCAGTTTATCTTAAACAGGAACACTTTTTCCCCCATTTTTATAAAATTTTATTTCATCTTTGGGGGAATCTTTTTTATTTCCAAAATTTTATTTTCATATCCTGTTAGGCAGCCTTCGGATGTTCACGCATCTTTTTTCCCTACACATGTATGAAAAGTCAGGCTGCCAAAACCCAAATTTAAAAAATGTCAGCAAACTTGTGTTTTGAAAAACTCGGTGGCCGGAAATTTCATCATTCTTCCAAAGGATTTCAATAAGGCCCCGGGCCCCCACTGTGTATTTTTATTAAATTTTTGAGGTAGAACTCCAGTACCCTTTTGGTGTGGGAGAAAGCAAAAATCATTGCAAGATGCAGTGCACCAGCAAGAAATACCCTGCCATCTTCTCTGCTTTTCGCAAAAAATGGGTTAAATATATGAAAAAAAAGAAAAAAAAAAGTAGATAAAGCAAAAAGACGAGCGATTTTATTTTTTTTGGTTTACACGCGGCATTGTTGGGAAAAAAGGTCCGAAGCGGCCCGTTGACGTGGTCCTGACAGTGTTGATTTTAACAATTGGAAATTACAAAACAAAAGATAATGAAGCAGAACTATTTTCAGTCAACAAGCTCTAAAAATACATAAACAAAAACAAATAAGAAAACGTGATCGTAACAGGGCTCACAAAATATCAAGCAATAAAAAACTACAGACCGTAAAAAACAAACAAACAAAAACGAAAAAAAGCCCAACTAACCCTTTTTAAAAAAACTAAAAAAAACAAATTAAAATACAATGGATCCCCCCAAAAAACATAAAGGGAAATGAAATAGAGATAGAGCAGCAAAAAAAAAACACATGAAATAAAAGGGCCCCAAGTCTGACCCCAAAATTTAACTAATCAATAAAAAAAATAAAAATGAAAAAACAAGAAAATTGGAAACCAAATTAACCAAAAAAATTAAAACAAAAGAATATTACATTAAAAACAACAACCAAACCCTGGACAAGATCAAAAAAACAAAAAAGAGTAAGCATTTCAAGAATAATGACAAAACACACAAGACTCAAAAATCACCTAAAAATTAAAAATGGGACTGACCCAAAGTGCCGATGGGCAAAAAACCAAGAAGAGACACCAGAACACAATCTTTCAATGTCCAAAATTTTAAATCCCACGAACAAACAATACAATCATAAGCAAGATAAAAATCAAAATCCCGACCTGAACTTTTTAATTACAGGTGCTGATCAACCAACAAAAACCATAAAGAAAAAATTTGGGAAATAGGGCTATATAGTCTAAAACCTATAAAAGAAAAAAAAAGAAGAAAACAATTTTTGACGGGAAAAACAAG
>NW_023644456.1:0-7500 GCF_015228065.2 Penaeus monodon | reverse complement strand
CCTCCACCATCCTCCCACTGCCCCTTACACTCCCCCCTCTATCTCCACCTCCTCCACTCTCCCTGCTTTTACCATCTCCTCCCCTTCCACCTCTGTTCCACTCCTTCCACCTCCGCTCCATCTCCTCGTCCACCCCCACCCTCCCCCTCCCCCTATGCTTCCACCCAAACTCCAACGCCACTCCTTCCCCCTCCCCCCCTCCCCCTCCCCCCTCCCCCCGGGCGTGCGGGCGGGCGCGGGCGGGCTATCGTCACCCGGCTTGTCACTCCCCATTACCTGTGATAAGTGCCAGACAGTGCCAGCGCGGAGGGTCAACAGGTGCCCCGGAGGAGAGAGGGGGAAGGAGGGGGGAGGGGGGACGAAGGGAGGGAGGGGGAAGAGGGGGAGGGAGGGACGGAGGGGGAAGAGGGGGAGGGGGGATGGAGGGAGGGGGAAAAGGGGGAGGGAGGGAGGGAGGGGGAAGAGGGGGAGGGAGGGAGGAGGAAGAGGGGGAGGGAGGGATTTTACACATATGAGGAGAGGAAAGAAAATGTGCAAAATATAGAGAGGGGAAGGGGAGAGAAAGGGCAAATAAAGGGGAGGGGAGAGAAAGGGCAAATAAAGGGGAGGGGAGAGAAAGGGCAAATAAAGGGGAGGGGAGAGAAAGGGCAAATAAAGGGGGAGGGGGGAGAGGGAAGAGGTAATTAATAGGAAATGAAGGTTGACAGAAAAGGACAACAGACGGGGAGTGGAAGGGGGGGGTAGGAAGGGGTATTACACAGGGAGTGGGAACGGAGTGGGAAGGGGGTCACACAGGGAGTGGGGAGCGAGAGAGTAGAGGATAACACAGGCAGTGGGAACGGAGTGGGAAGGGGGTCACACAGGGAGTGGGGAGCGAGAGAGTAGAGGATAACACAGGCAGTGGGAACGGAGTGGGAAAGGGGTCACACAGGGAGTGGGGAGCGAGTGAGAAGGGGCACTGCATAGCGAGCGAGGAAGGGGAAGCAGAGGCGTTAAACGGGGAATGGGGAGGGGGAAACTCTACCAAACAGGGAGTGGGGAGGAGGACAGGGTATAGCACAGGGAGCAGGTGAGGGGGGTATCAAAGGGGGTGTAGACAAGGAGTGGGGAGGAGAGGGACGGGGGGCAACAGCGCACAGGGAGTGGGGAGAGTAGGCAGAGAAGGAATGGCTTAACAGGTAGTGGGGAGAGTAGGCAGAGAAGGAATGGCTTAACAGGTAGTGGGGAAAGCAAGTAATATAAAGAGAGCATTACAAACGCCTAACAAGTACAGAGAATGGCGAGCGAGAGGGACTGATAGTGAACAGGGAGAGGGAGGGGGACAGGCGTCACCATCTCCCATCACCATCAGAACAGCGTCACCATCTCCCATCACCATCAGAACAGCGTCACCATCTCCCATCACCATCAGAACAGCGTCACCATCTCCCCTGCACCATCAGGAAAGTCACCCCCCCCCCTTCACCATCAGAGCAGCGTCACCATCTCCCATCACCATCAGGACACCACAATCAACACCACCTTTGGCCCGGGTGTTATTCCCAACCCAAAGGCTCCCGCACGCGACTTTCGCCTCTTTTGCAGCAACGCTTAGGGGTCGGAATCGGGTGCCGGTGTTTGGCGGCCGCTGAATACATGATCAGTCTACATAAACGTACATGCAGTTATTGAGACATACATACATACATATATACATACATAAGCATGTAAACACACACGAAAGCATGCAACCGCCTCCCACGCACACAGACACAAGCAAACAAACATACATACATAGTATACATACAAACAAATAAATATCACACACACACACACACACACACACACACACACACACACACACACACACACACACACACACACACAAGTAATGTGTGCGTGTCGTTGCGTGAGTGCCCCCCATACTCACGACAGGCGTCTCCGTGCGTGCGTGCGTGTATGTGTGTGTAATGCATGTGTTTGTTTGTTTATCTGTCAGTGAAGCAACGCCCTTCACGGGTGGGGGTGGGAGTGGGGGTCAGTGCTAACCACTTCGCGATCAAAATCGAAGAAATCGTCACGGGATAGTGGTGGTGGTGATAAGTATGGTGGTGGTGGTGATAAGTATGGTGGTGGTGGTGGTGATAAGTATGGTGATGGTGGTGGTGGTCATAAGTATGGTGGTGGTGGTGGTGATAAGTATGGTGGTGGTGGTGGTGGTGATAAGTATGGTGGTGGTGGTGATAAGTATGGTGGTGGTGGTGGTGGTGATAAGTATGGTGGTGGTCATAAGTATGGTGGTGATAAGTATGATGGTGGTGGTGGTGGTGGTGATAAGTATGGTGGTGGTGGTGGTGATAAGTATGGTGGTGGTGGTGGTGATAAGTATGGTGGTGGTGGTGGTGGTGATAGTCATGGTGGTGGTGGTGATAAGTATGGTGGTGGTGGTGGTGGTGGTGATAAGTATGGTGGTGGTGGTGATAAGTATGGTGGTGGTGGTGGTGGTGATAAGTATGGTGGTGGTGGTGGTGGTGATAAGTATGGTGGTGGTGGTGGTGGTGGTGATAAGTATGGTGGTGGTGGTGGTGGTGATAAGTATGGTGGTGGTGGTGGTGGTGATAAGTATGGTGGTGGTGGTGGTGGTGATAAGTATGGTGGTGGTGGTGGTGGTGATAAGTATGGTGGTGGTGGTGGTGGTGATAAGTATGGTGGTGGTGGTGATAAGTATGGTGGTGGTGGTGATAAGTATGGTGGTGGTGGTGGTGATAAGTATGGTGGTGGTGGTGGTGATCAGTATGGTGGTGGTGGTGATAAGTATGGTGGTGGTGGTGGTGGTGATAAGTATGGTGGTGGTGGTGGTGGTGATAAGTATGGTGGTGGTGGTGATAAGTATGGTGGTGGTGGTGGTGATAAGTATGGTGGTGGTGGTGATAAGTATGGTGGTGGTGGTGGTGATAAGTATGGTGGTGGTGGTGGTGGTGGTGATAAGTATGGTGGTGGTGGTGGTGGTGATAGTCGTGGTGGTGGTGATAAGTATGGTGGTGGTGGTGGTGATAAGTATGGTGGTGGTGGTGGTGATAAGTATGGTGGTGGTGGTGGTGATAAGTATGGTGGTGGTGGTGGTGGTGATAAGTGTGGTGGTGGTGATAAGTGTGGTGGTGGTGGTGGTGATAAGTATGGTGGTGGTGGTGGTGATAAGTATGGTGGTGGTGGTGGTGGTGATAAGTATGGTGATGGCGATGGTGGTGATGGAGAACGATCGTAGAGATCATGGTGATAACAATACCAATAATAGTAATAATAATAACGATAATGATAATGATAATGATGATTACTAGTGATGATTACAACAACCAAAAATATACGAAAATTAATCATAACAACAATAACAAATAAACGCCAGCAGCAGGAACAACGACACTAACCTTAGCAATAAAACGAACGGTTAGAACACCGACAATAAATCACAATTTCACCAACAACGAAAATAATACCACCAAAATACATCACCACCACCAAAAAACAAACAAGACAACAACACATCACCACCAACGACAACACCAAACGAAAAATAACATCACCACCACAAGCAACAACAAGAAAAACAACAAATACATCACGAACAACAACACCGCAAAAAATACAGAAGCACCCCCAAGAAAACAACACCAACAACAAAAGACGTCAGCGCCGGCAACGAGCAACACCACCATCCTCTATTAAATCCCTGGCGACACCATTGCCATTCACGACGGACAAGAGTCGCCCCCCCCCCCTCGTGCCCCTTGCCCCGTACCCCCCCCCCCATCCTTGTCTCTTCTCCGCCCCTGAAAACTCTTAAAATACCCTCCCGTTTCCTTCTCCTTCCCTTGATCCTTGCCCCATGCCTCTCTCGGTCCGCGCCCCACGTCCCCTGCCCCATGCCCCTCTTCTGCTTCCCTTAATCCTTGCCCCATGCCCCTCTTCTGCTTCCCTTAATCCTTGCCCCATGCCTCTCTCGATCCGCGCCCCACGTCCCCTGCCCCATGCCCCTTAATCCTTGCCCCATGCCCCTCTTCTGCTTCCCTTAATCCTTGCCCCATGCCCCTCTTCTGCTTCCTTAATCCTTGCCCATGCCCCTCTTCTGCTTCCCTTAATCCTTGCCCCATGCCCCTCTTCTGCTCCCTTAATCCTTGCCCCATGCCCCTCTTCTGCTTCCCTTAATCCTTGCCCCATGCCCCTCTTCTGCTTCCCTTAACCCTTGCCCCATGCCCCTTCTGCTTCCCTTAATCCTTGCCCCATGCCCCTCTTCTGCTTTACCTAATCCTTGCCCCATGCCCCTCTTCTGCTTCCCTTAATCCTTGCCCATCCCCCTCTTCTGCTTCCCTTAATCCTTGCCCCATGCCCTCTTCTGCTTCCCTTAATCCTTGCCCCATGCCCCTCTTCTGCTTCCCTTAATCCTTGCCCATGCCCCTCTTCTGCTTCCCTTAATCCTTGCCCCATCCCCCTCTTCTGCTTCCCTTAATCCTTGCCCCATGCCCCTCTTCGCTTCCCTTAATCCTTGCCCCATGCCCCTCTTCTGCTTCCCTTAATCCTTGCCCCATGCCCCTCTTCTGCTTCCCTTAATCCTTGCCCCATGCCCCTCTTCTGCTTCCCTTAATCCTTGCCCATGCCCCTCTTCTGCTTCCCTTAATCCTTGCCCCATGCCCCTCTTCTGCTTCCCTTAATCCTTGCCCCATGCCCCTCTTCTGCTTCCCTAATCCTTGCCCCATGCCCCTCTTCTGCTTCCCTTAATCCTTGCCCCATGCCCCTCTTCTGCTTCCCTTAATCCTTGCCCCATGCCCCTCTTCTGCTTCCCTTAATCCTTCCCGCCCCATGCCCCTCTTCTGCTTCCCTTAATCCTTGCCCCTTTCCCCCTCTTCTGCTTCCCTTAATCCTTGCCCCATGCCCCTCTTCTGCTTCCCTTAATCCTTGCCCCATGCCCCTCTTCTGCTTCCTTAATCCTTGCCCCATGCCCCTCTTCTGCTTCCCTTAATCCTTGCCCCATGCCCCTCTTCTGCTTCCCTTAATCCTTGCCCCATGCCCCTCTTCTGCTTCCATTAATCCTTGCCCCATGCCCCTCTTCTGCTTCCCTTAATCCTTGCCCCATGCCCCTCTTCTGCTTCCCTTAATCCTTGCCCCATGCCCTCTTCTGCTTCCCTTAATCCTTGCCCCATGCCTCTCTCGATCCGCGCCCCACGTCCCCTGCCCCATGCCTTCTGTTCCCTCTCTTGATCCGCGCCCCACGTCCCCTGCCCCATGCCCCTCTTCTGCTTCCCTTAATCCTTGCCCCATGCCCCTCTTCTGCTTCCCTTAATCCTTGCCCCATGCCTCTCTCGATCCGCGCCCCACGTCCCCTGCCCCATGCCCCTCTTCTGCTTCCCTTAATCCTTGCCCTCTTCTGCTTCCCTTAATCCTTGCCCCATGCCCTCTTCTGCTTCCCTTAATCCTTGCCCCATGCCCCTCTTCTGCTTCCCTTAATCCTTGCCCCATGCCCCTCTTCTGCTTCCCTTAATCCTTGCCCCATGCCCCTCTTCTGCTTCCCTTAATCCTTGCCCCATGCCCCTCTTCTGCTTCCCTTAATCCTTGCCCCATGCCCCTCTTCTGCTTCCTTAATCCTTGCCCCATGCCCCTCTTCTGCTTCCCTTAATCCTTGCCCATGCCCCTCTTCTGCTTCCCTTAATCCTTGCCCATGCCCCTCTTCTGCTTCCCTTAATCCTTGCCCCATGCCCCCCTTGCCCCATGCCCCTCTTCTGCTTCCCTTAATCCTTGCCCCATGCCCCTCTTCTCCTTCCCTTAATCCTTGCCCCATGCCCCTCTTCTGCTTCCCTTGATCCTTGCCCCATGCCTCTCTCGATCCGCGCCCCACGTCCCCTGCCCCATGCCCCTCTTCTGCTTCCCTTAATCCCTGCCCCAAGCCTTCTGTTCCCTCTCTTGATCCGTGCCCCATGCCTGCTCTTCCCTTAATCTGTGCCCAGACCCCTTTTCTCCTTCCCTCAACCCTTGCCCATATCCCATTTCCCTGTAACGCTCTCACCTGTGGAGGAGGGGGGGGGGGATATCGCCCCGCATATCCGCCACGCACCTTCCCTCTCCTCCTCTTCTTTTTCCTTCTTCTCCTTTTCCTTTCCCTATCTCTTTCATTTTCTCTTTCCGTTTCCTTTTCCTCCTCCCCCTCCTCCTCCTCCTCATCATCATCATCATCATCATTATCATTATCATTATCATTATCATTATCATTATCATTATCATTATCATCATCATCATCATCATCATCATCATTATCATTATCATTATCATTATCATTATCATTATCATTATCATCATCATCATCATCATCACCATTATCTTTATCTTCATCGCCCTCCGCCCCCTTCTCCCCCTACTCCTCCTCGCCTCCTCCCCCCCCAAATGCATGCAACTAAGTAAGTTTTTGGTCCGTTTGCAACACCGAGAATGGGGGGCGAGGAGGGGGGTGGGGGGCGGAACGTGAATGCACTGGCAATGAGATGCTTTCAGCTTGCATAAGATGTTCCTGTGTGGCACCATGTGTGTGATGTATACAAGAATAATTAGGAGGGAAGCAGGGTGAGGAGGGAGGGAGGGAGGGAGGGAGGGAGGGAGGGAGGGAGGAGGGAGGGAGGGAGGAAAGGAGGGAGAGAAGGAAGGAGGGAGGGAGGGAGGGAGAGGAGAGAGGGTGGGAGGGAGAGAGGGAAGGAGGGAGGGAGGGAAGGAGAGAGAGAAAAGGTAGAGAGGGAGGAAGGAAGCGAGGGAAGGAGAGAGGGTGGGATATAAGGTGAGAAAGGGAGGGAGGAGAATTGGGAGGAAGAGAGGGATGAGAAATGGAGGGAGAGAAGGACAGAGAGAAAGATGAGGAGGAGAGACAGAAGGAGAAGATGGGAGAGAGAAACACACGACAAGGGGATGATGAAAGGGATAATGAGGAGGGGTGAGAGAAAGGAAGAGAAAAAAGGAGAGAGAGAGAGAGAGAGAGAGAGAGAGAGAGAGAGAGAGGTAAGAGAAAGGGGAGAGAGAGAGAGGAAAAGAGAGAGAGAGAGAGAGAGAGAGAGAGAGAGAGAGAGAGAGAGAGAGAGAGAGAGAGAGAGAGAGAGAGAGAGAGAGAGAGAGAGAGGAAGAGAGAGAGAGGAAGAGAGAGAGGAAGAGGGAGTGGAAGAGGGAGAGGAAGAGGGAGAGGAAGAGGGAGAGGGAGAGGGAAGAAAGGAGAGAACCGAAAAGGAGAGGAGAGAAAAAAAGTACTTAAAGAAGGAAGAAAATGAGAAAGGAAAAGAGGGATGTAAAAGGCGAAGGAATAAAGAATCAGAGAAAGGGAGAGGGGAAAGAGAAGAGAAAATTTAGAGAGGAGAAAGGAAAGAGGAGAGAAAGGGAAAGAGGAGAGAGAGAAAGAGGAAAAGGGGAGGAGGAGAAGAAAGAGAGGAAGGGGGAGGGGAGGAGAAAAGAGAAAAGGAGAGGAAGGGGAGGAGAGAGAGAGAAGAGAGAGAGAAG
>NW_023644454.1:0-2500 GCF_015228065.2 Penaeus monodon | reverse complement strand
TAACATATATATAAATATTATTATATTAATATATATTAATATATATAATATATTATATTATATAATATATAATTTTGCATAAAAATATATATTTAAAATATATAAATATAATATATATATAATATAAATATTTTAAATAATTATATATAATATATATGAGTATGTGGTGTGTGTGTATATATTATATATAAAATATATTTTAATATATATAATATATTTATAATTTAATAATTATATTATATAATGTATATATCAGTATTATAATATAAATTTATATATATACTATAATATTTTGTGTGGGTGTGTGTGTGTGTGGTGTGTGTGTGGTGTGTGTGTGTGTGTGTGTGTACTTACACGCAGCACACAGACAACACACACACACGACAACAGCCACACACCACACACACACAACACACACATAATGTGTATAATTATATATATATATAATATATATATATATATATATATAAAAATTTTAATATAAAATAAACACATATGTGTTTTATTTAAAAGTATTAAAATTAATAATATATAATAAATAATAATATAATTATAATAATATATATATAATATTATAATATATATATATAAAAATATATATATTATAATAATAATAATATATAAAATATATAATATATAATATATATACGACATATATATATTAAAACACACATATGGATATATATATATATATTAATATATATATATATATATATACATATATATATTATATAAAAATTTTATTATATATAATATTATTATAAAATATATATATTTAATATGTAATATAAGTGTGTGTTTGTGAGAATATAGGATAGATGTATATATATATATAATATTATTATATATTTTATAATATAATATATATTAATAATATATATATATTATATATATACAATAAAATTTTTAAATTTTAAATATATATATTATTAATATATAAAAATATATATATATATATATTTATGTGTATATATATATAATATTTATAAAATAAAATTATTATAATATATAATATATATATATATATATATAAAATATAAAATAATATATTTATTTGGGTGTTGTGTGTTGTTTGTTTGTGTTTGTGTGTGTGTGTGTGCGTGTGTATGAGTTGTGTGGTTGTGTGTGTGTGGTGTGTGGTGTGAGTGGGGGGTTGTGTGTGCTTTATATATATATATAATATATATATATATAATATATTATAAAATTATATATATATAATATATATATAAATATTAATTATAATATATACATATATATATATATATTTAATATTATAATATTAAAATATATATATATATATATATATAATATATATATATTTATATATAATATAGGGGTGGTGGTGTGGTGTGTGTGTGTGTGTGTGGTGTGTCTGTGTGGTGTGTGTTTTTGTGGTGTGTGTGTGTGTGTGTGTGTGTATTATCTATCACCATCTATCTATTATCTATTATCTATCTTCTATTATCACTATTATCTATTTTATAATAACAAAATATATATATATAATATTATATATATATATAATATATATTTATATATATATGTATTTAACATCTATGTATAATATATAAATATTATATATAAAAAAATATTAAATATATTTATCTTTTTTTATATATATATGTATATATATTATATATATATAATGTATGTATATATATAAATATAAATAATATTATATATAATATATATATATAAAATTTTAATATATATATATATTATATATATATATATATATATGTATTATGGCTTGTGTGTGTGTGGCGGTGTGTGTGGTTTTGTGTTTTGGTGTGTCTGTTGTGTGTGTGGTGGGGTATCCTACAATAAATAAAAAATCCTTAAAATACAATATTAAAAATTATATATTATTATAAAATAAAATATATATTATATATTATATTATATTTTATAAAATTATAATATAATAATATATATATATATATATATATAATATTATATTAAATAAATTATTTTATATGATAATCATTATTATAATATTATAAAAATATATATATGTATTTATTTTAATTATATATTATAATATATATATAATAATTTTATGTCGTGTGGTGGTGTTTTTGGGGTGTGTGTGTGTGTTTGGGTGTGTGTGTATTACACACAGACCACAGCACACACACACACACACACAAGAACACACAAAACACACACACACACACACACACACAACCATAGTGTGTATTTTAATATATATTATATATATATATATATATATATATAATATATATTAAAATTTTATATATATAATATATTTAAAAATGTATATTAATATATATAAATATATATATATATATATATACATTATATATATATATATATAATATATATATAAATATATATATATATATATATATATATATACGTACATTTTATATTACACCCCAACACACAACACAAATATTAATATATATATATATATTTTAAAATTAAAATTAATTTTAAATTATTTTATATATATATATTATAATATATATATATA